>NW_010158372.1:0-2589 GCF_000695765.1 Mesitornis unicolor
CCACACCTGAGTGGACCCCTGCACCTCCCACCCACACCTGTGTGCACCCGCATTGCCCCGCACCCCTGACCCATCTTGTGTGTGCCTGGGTGCACATCCCAACCTCTTGGACCAGGGGGAACGCACGTAAATGACCCCCCACCAGGGTGCACACACCTGGAGTGAACAGACATCTCACACCTGCCTGCACACCCCCCTTCGTGCCTGGATGCACCCCCCAAAGCCCACATCTCACACCTGTATTCACACACCTAGGCATGCAGTCCTGCACGCACCCCCTGGACTCCCACGCCTCCTGTACCCCCGCAGGGGCATACAAAGATGCACATATACCTAAGTGCACATGCTTACACCCTAACTCATTTAGGAGAGCACTAAGGGCCCCCATTCATGCCATACATCCGTGCACGCTGCCAGCAGCGTGGGGCAGCTGCATTGCCCCCCAGCACCATTAACACATGGCGCACACACCCCTCTCTGTCAGGTCTACACTGAAACCCATGGAAGCGATCGTGACGTTGGAAGCAGGGTGCTGACAGTGCCACTCCACGCGTGCCAGCAGCGCTGTCCCCACACTGCTGCCACTGCCAGCAACAGTGGCTCTGGCTCAGTGCGAACCGACTGCAAACGCACTGCTGACAGAGGCGATGGCAGGGATTTAGGAGTGCAGTGGCACAACGGGCACAGCCCTGGCCGCCTGCCTGCGCACCCAACAGGCACTGAACAGATAAATGAACACGGCCCCATGCTGCGCTCCCAGGGTTGTTAATTATGTGTATGCACAGCCAGCCAAGAGCGAGCCTGAATGAGAACCATGTGCTCATGGCTTCGAAAAAGCATGAAAAGTTCTTGTGCACTCAACTGCTCCTGTTGCCAAACCCATTGAAGAAATCACCCTGTTCCTCTCCCAGAGGACCAGAGGGGCTTCAAGTCATAGAAGTTATTTTACCCAAACCCCCCCAGCCCAATTAGTGATTTTTTTAACCGTAAGAGCAGTGGCTGCATTGCACTTCAGGACACTCATCTTGGACCACCTCCCTCCTTGATCCCAAAGGAGCAGGAAGCAGCCATGTCCCTCCATCCCAGGTGGATGCCCAAACCCCCGCAAGTTTCTGAAGAGAGATTTTTAAAACTCACCATGACGAGGGGGTGATGAGGGAGAGCTAGGGACTGCACAGAGGGGCACTGCACATCATCGCAGGGTGAAGAGCTGAGATTGGAGGATCACCCCCTCATGCCGGGGGCTGTGATCAGAGATGAGGCAGCCGTGGAGCTCCCCATCACAGCAGTGTACCCATGCTGGGGACCACCGTGAGCATTAGAGGTCATCGTGCATCTGAGATAAGCAGCAAGGTGGTAAGGTGGGGACAGCAATGGATGGATGAATCACATCACACCACTGAGATCCTGGACAAAAAGCACAGCCCAAGGGCTGTCTGGAGAGGCTAAGAAGAGCAGAGGGATTCTCCGACACCCCAAAACTCAAGGGATGTTGGCATCCTCCATCCATTACAGTGCAAATGTGGTACCGTGCAGGCAGTGATGGCTGGGACCTGCCCATCCATGCTGCCATCTAACGGCAGGACAGCGGGGAGGGCTCGCCCCACCAGGACAGGGAATTTTCCATCACAAACACAGGGTGACTGTGGGACCGATGGGACCTTTCCATTGTTGCTGCCCTGGGAAACAAAAGGATCTTATTTTAAAATCTTGTCCCCCTTCCAGCACGTGGGGGGACCTGAGGAAGCAAAGGCTTCCCCAAAGCACAGAATAGAGACACAGACACGTCACAGCGAGCAGCCAGGACAGGAGCTGCCGGACACTGCTGAGCCCCAGGCACAGCTATGGGAGAGGCACACTGAGGTGGCTTTGAGGACACCCAGGGTCAAAATGACAGCCTGAAAATACAGGGAAAATACAGCTCAATCCTGGGGGCAGATGGTGAGAGCCAGGCCTGGCAGGCCCAGAGTCCGGGCACTGGAGCAGAGAGAGCAGCTTCGTGCCCACAGTGCCCACTCTCCCATCCCTGCCCCCTCCTGCCCAAATCCAGGGCCAGGCTCAGCTGGTCACTGCCTTCACCCCACTCCTGTGGTTTCTGCTCCACAGTACTACGGTTTATCACTGATATGCACTTTTCAGACAGCATTTAATGACATCCAGCATTTCCTTGCCAGGTTAACTCTGCATGTATGGCAGCTCAGAGCAGTGTTTTCCCTGAATGTAGCAGCAGTTGTACATGCTGCTTGCTGGCTGAGTAGGGGCTCTGCCCACCCCAGCCTCGCTGACAGAGCTGAGCCCTCCGGTGGGGTCAGGTGAGGTTGTTGTACCCCAAAACGCAGCTCTGCCTGTGAGTGGCACCACACACAGCCCGTCAGGAGGAGGAGGAGGAGGAAGGACGTGTTTCCTCAGAAGCCCGCTCAGCCCAGGGATGTGGGACAAGCAGGTTTTGCTGTTCTCCAGCTCTGCCTTTGGCAAGGGGAAGGAGTAGGAGGTGGCAGCGGCGGCACTGGCACACACGTCGCAGCGAGCTGCGCACAGCCCGTGCTGCCACGACAGCCCACGCGGCACACGGCAGCGGTGGCGGCGGGA
>NW_010158372.1:2600-9225 GCF_000695765.1 Mesitornis unicolor
GGATGCCTGCCAGCGCCTGGTGGATCCGCTCACCCTCATGCTTAGGTGGTGGCTGCCTGCTGCTGCCCAGCTCTGCTTGCGTGTGGTTTTGGGGCAGGTTGGGGAGGTGATGTGTTTCAGCCCCTCCCAGCCACAGCTCCCTTGCTGCATACAAACCAGGCTCACCTTCCTGCAAAGGCTCCCAGCCCAAGCCAACAGCTCGCTCTTCTCCACTCTGATTACGGCTGAGGCTGGGGGGCAGTGAGAGGATGAGAAAGGAGCGGGGAGAGGAGGCTGATCCCAGCCCAAGGGCTCAGCAGGGAGAGAGTAGAGCTCTCTCACCAGATACAGCCCAACTGGAGACCAGGAGGGAGCAGAAGCCCCCAACATCCCCTCCAAGCACCTAACCCCTGAGCAAGGCTGCACAGAGCAACAGCTCCCCAATAACTGAGCAGTCTCTGCACCCACCTCCACCCTATGCCCGTAGAGCACCGGGCTGCTCAGTACTCCTGCACAGGAGGGCACACCTGCCTGCACCTTGCGTGGACCATCCTCTCCTCCAGCTGAGCACAGAGTCTTCTCCTGCCCCAGCATTGGCATTAGGCAACCTCAAAATGGGGTGCCACCATGGAGCCAAGCCCTGGCACACTGCAGCATGGTACACAGGAAGGTCTCTTGTGGCACTGTGGGACCACCAGTGGAGAAGTTGCCTTGACAAGCATCCCTGTACCCAGCTGTGGGAGCTGGAAAGCTCTCATGTCTGGCCCTTCCAACAGCACAGAAAGTTGAGCCTCTGCAGAGGAAGAGCAAGCTTCAGCCAGGACCTCAGGCTAGAGGATGGGGGTGGCTCCAGGCTCCGATTTGACTCCAGGGTGGACATGACAATCCTACCCACTCTAGCTGCTGCCATCCTCCCCACCACCCACTGCTCCTGCCAGCTTGCACCCACCCCAGCACCTCCTGTCTCAAGTTGACTCCACTGTCTCATGAGTGAGGCCAAGCAAACAAATGACATGGCCATCACCCCCTGGGCACAAGCTGCAGCAGCCACAGCTACTCATCTTCCCCCTCCCCAGTAGGGTGATGTGGGGCTGATGGGCAAACAGCCATGCTGGGATAGCCTGCTCAGAAATGGGGCTCTGCATTTTTCATATATACAAATCCTTAAGACCCAGAGGAGACTGCATCTTCAAACCCAAGAGCCTAAAGCTGGGGGTGTGCTCAAGAGAAAACTCCCACTTTGTTCCCAAGCACCTGGACACACAAGGCCAAGAGCCCCTGTGAACTGTGCAAGGAAGGACTCAAAGGGAAGGGCTGGGCAAGAACAGCAGCACTTTTGTGCCTCTGGTGCTGCAGGCACAGGGAAGGAGTCGGGGCTGGAGCAGGGGCCAGGAGGCTGCTCCATGTCCCCAGGCTGTGCACAGCCCAGTGCAGTAGACCTCCCCCAGCACACAAGCCTCCAGCAGGCAGCGGTCTTTCTAATGAGCTTTAATGGTGACAAGTAAAAGGAAGACAGTGCTGCAGCGGGTCCCACACCACACCCCAAGCTCCCTGTGCTGCCAGTCCAGAGCCCATCCCCATAAAGATCTTCAGGCAGATGAAGCCCATTACCAGTACACAGTTGTGTCAACAGGCACCTGCTGGTGCTTGAGAACCAGTGTCCCTCCTCCCTCCCAAAACTGAAACACAAATAGCCCCTCCAACACCCACCAGGTCCACATGTGCACAATTAGTTTTCCAGCACAGCCACAGGCAGCATGGCAGAGTCAAGGAGCCAGGCTGCTGTCTCCAAAGCACCCTGCGTCCCCCAACCCTCATAGAGCCAGGTGGCAGAGGCGCATGGGCTCCATGTTGTCCCTCCCGTCGCTGAAGCAGGTGCTGAAGAAGGGGCAGTATCTCTCTGCAGAGACCTGGTGGAAGGTGAAGAGGTGGGACATGTTCCCCGCATCAAAGAAGGTGACAGTGCCCTCCTGGCAGTCCAGGAAGACCCCCACTTTCCGGGGGGCCCTGCAGGGAGTCAGGCGCACCCAGGGGGTGGCAGTGGCCCAGTACTCCGTCCTGTTCCGCAGGCGAAGTGTCCAGTAGCCGTTCTCTGGGGACAGCTTGACCTTAGCTGCCCTGTCCACAGCCTCAGCAGCCACCCCCAGGTCCCACTTCGTCTTGCTGCCCACCCAGACCTCCCAGTAGTGCCGGCCGCTGTCGAAGGTCTGTGAGCCCATGACGTTGACGCACTGACGGAAGCGCCGGGGGCTGCTGGGGACGGGCTGGGCTCGACTCCTCTCTGTCACTGCTGTCAGGTCTCTGGAGAAGACCAGGTTGGGGTGGGCTGACTCAGGGTCGAAGGTGAGAGGGGCAGGAGCTGCAGAAATACAGAGCAACAGCATTTTACTGCCTGCATGTTTCCTCTGCAGAGCATCCCCCGTCTCCTCATCACACCCTACTGCCTGGCACATCCACCCGCCACACGAGTCTGCTCACCAGGGCAGATGGACCGCAGCATCCGTCTCCAGAAGATGTACTGCAAAGGGCCGCTGCGGCTGTCCCGGTACCGCTCCAGGTCAAAGGCAGGCTGGGTCTCGACACGCACTGAGGGCCTGGGGCAGAGAGAGCAGCAGGCAAGGACAGGGAAATGGATGCGCTCCCCTATGGCAGGTTTGGCTCTCAGCTACTTGCAGCCTCAGACAAACCCACACCTCAGCATCAGTTTTGCACTCCTGCAAGTTGTAAGAACCCTAAGGGCAGGGAGAAGCTCAAGCACCCAAAGTCTGTGGCATCAGCCTTGCTCCCACTTGCAGCATGCCTGGCTTTTGCACCCATTCCAAACCAGCACATCTCTTCCACCCGCTCTTCATCTCCACATGTAATGCTCCCCAGGGAGAGCATTCAACATGCACTGGGGACCAGCCCTCACCCAGCACAGCACCAGCAGCTCACTGAGCAATTTGTGATGCTTATGAAACTTGAGATAAGATTTCTTCCCCCGTGTGGTCCCAGCCAGGGACAGAGATATGCTCCTGAAAAGGGAATCAGCTTCTTTCATGCCAGACACATACCTGATATCCAGGCTCTCCACCTGCAGTGAGGAGCAGAGAAAATTAGCTGTCACTGTCTGTAATTCATGCAGCTGCACAAATAAGCTCCTGTCCTGCCTCCTGCTGTGACAAAGTACAGAGAGAGGGAACCAACCTGCCAGAACCCCAACCCTGGGGGAAACTGCCTGGGCACTGCAGCCAAGGCAGTTTCACAGAGGTGACAGAGGAGGAAGGCTCTCAAGACTGATCACATTGGAAAGATCACCATATATATCCCTTGTGTGTAAAGCCTCCTGACTCCAAGGGGATGGGTAAATAATCCAGACAGATGGCAGTGAGAGTGACTTCCAGGTATAGCCTGGTGCTGTCATTTAGGACTCTCCCCATCCCAAATTCAGATCCTGAAACATCCCTCAGCCTCCTGCCCGGGTCAGCCAAGCACACTCACCTCCAGCAACGACACCTCTTCCATCTTGCTCAGGGTCTGCTCTATGCGCTCAATGTCCCTCTGCAGCACCAACATCCCCTCCTCCAGCCGGTGCACGTCCCCACGCAGCAGAGCCAGTGACTGCTCTTCCTTTTCGCCCAGCTCTGCCAGCACAGCTCTCTCCTCTTCCTCCAGAATCTGATGAAGGCGGGCAAACTCTGCCCGGATTTTGAAGTTCAGCTCCCCAGACACCTTCTGAGCAGAGGGAAAAGGCAGAAGATGAGTCTGGCAGTTAAAACACACAAGTATGTGCAGGGGATGGCTGGGCCCATTAATCTACTTAGACAGTCCTGGAAATCAGGAAGTCTCAGACATACCCACAGCTTTTTGGATGGAGAACTGGACACAAGAACATCTTTAAGGGCTGCAGAGCCAAAGGGAAAAATAAAATAAAAAACCAACCAAAAAACCACTCTACCAGATGGTTTGGTCACCTTAACTAGAAACCCTTGCACACAGCCACAGTGAGAGCCCACAGCCCTCTCCTACAGCCCCAGGAATTCATGTGTGTGCAAGACTGGAGCTCTTGTGCTTTTCTGGAGCTGCAGACTCAGCTGTTCAGGTTAGTTAGGATTTATTTCACATCGTGCCAGATGCTGGGCAGAGCTGCCTGACACTAGTAACTTGCTCTTTTTTTCTGATCCCTTCATCTCTTAGGGCTCCTGTTTGTAAGGTAGTGATGGGGAAGCTGCAAAAACTAATCTCTGCACTTCAGGCTGATAAAATCCCACTCGGCTCTTTTCAGAGGTCACAGATTTCCAGTTGTTTAGTCAGCCAACAACCTTGTGGTGCTCTCACTGCCCTGCTGCCTAAGAGACAGCCAAAGACTTGTTATTTTCCCAATCTGTAAGCTTTTATTCTCCAAGTGCAACCTTAGCACTCATTATTTTCCTGAGGAACCACTTCCTGAAACAAGTCCCTTTCTACCAGCAGGAAACCTGTCTCCTCCAGAGTACCTCCAAAGCCTCACCACCTGGCACAGCACCCCAGCCTCCTCTCACTCCAGCAGATGCTTGTGCTGACACACCAGAGCCACAGAGGACATGCATGTCCTCCCCATTCAGATCAGCAATTTGCCCCTTTACTCTTGAAGCAGCTCTTAATCAGCTCTTTCACTGCAACAGGACATCAGCTGCACATGTGTATTTGCTTACACTTCATTAACCTCAAATGTCTACTCCAAATCTGGCAGTGGGACAGAGGTATGAAACACAGTACAGGCAAGTGGGATCAGACACTCTGGTCAGAAGGCAGGCTCTCATCAGTTTTCTCATATCTGAACTAGTTGTGTTTTCCTTAAACCCTCTCACCTTGGCTTTTAATACTTCTACATCACTCAAGAAAGAAGCAGAGTCAGCCTGCGGCTGTTCTTGCTTCATTCATCAGTGACAAGTAGGCAGCCTGGTGCCACTCAAGCCTAGAGAGAGCCCTCAGGCTCCTCACATCATCTATGAGCTTCACAGTGAATCCGAACACGGTTCTTGTGACAAGGCCGCTGCTCTCTGCAGCCTTAGCATCACCACTGACCCAGCTCCTTCAGCTTTGCTGCTACCCCTTCAACATACAAGAGGATTTTAGGGATTCCAAGAATTAACCCTCTCCCAAAGTGGCAGCACTGCAGGGCCAGAACAGGCTGCTCAGCCAACAGCTCTCACCACTTACCCTGTCTTGGCTCTGCTACACCAACACACCTTTTAAACTCTGCATTAATGAGCATTTAATGTCTCTTCACAAAGCCTCCAAGAGTGATAAGTTTTGGCATACACCTGGGAAGTTTGTACAGATCCCCATGTAGTTATTTGTCTCAATTTCTACAGGAAGTTGAGCTAAATCTCAGCTGAAGTGACACAGATCCTCTATGAACACTAACCCAGAGGCTGTACAAAAGGAAGCTGTCCTGGAGCATTACCGTCAGGCCACAGATATCCTCCTGTGCCGCACGCTTCCTCTGCAAGAAGTTCTCCATCTCCTTCTGACGAGCTTGCAAAGCATCTTCCAGGTGTTTCTGCAGGAATGAGGAAAAGAAGGTGAGGAGACCATTTCACTACTTTGCTGTGACTCACAGGCAATCCCAATTCCTGAGACCAGTGTTAGAAGGAGGCTGCAACAGGATTTCCTATAAAGGCAGTAAGGAGAAGAAACCACCTGATGCAAAGGCTTGAGAACTATGTACCTGTGCACATAATGAAACAAATTTAGTTTTAGGACCGGAAACTCCAGCCTGGGATATTTGCTTACAGAAGGTTTAAAACCAATGAGCCGTGAACTGACTTGTGCAGGGACTGGCTCCTCAAGCAGTGCAGCCTGCACCCTTGGCTGCATGGTCCCGACATGAGAAACAGCCAGGCTGAGGCAGAAGCTGGGCACAGCAGTGAGGGCAACAAATGCAAGAAAAGAAAGCGTCTAAAAGATAACGAGAGAGAAACTGAGTCAGGAAGAGGCACAGGTGTCACTGCTCTGGGGCCAGGTGAGGCACACACAGGGCTCCCTGGTGGGGGAACAGACTGCAAGAGAAGGGGGCACTGGGCTTGCACTGGCTGTGCAGGGCTTACACAGCTCCCATACCCCTCTCCCCCAGCCAGGCAGAAGCCGCTCACCTGCATCTTGTGCCGGTGCTCCGCAGAGCCGCAGCGCCGCACCTTTTCCACCAGCCCCGACAGCAGGTAGTGGGTGCGGAAAGCCCGGCTGGGGAACTCGCGGCGGCACTGGGGGCAGGAGGGGACACGGGTGCTGCTCTCCCAGTAGCCCTGGATGCAGGCCTTGCAGAAGTGGTGCATGCAGTCCAGCATGACGGGCTCGCTGAAGAGCTCGCAGCAGATGGCACATGTCAGCTCCTCCCGCAGGCTCCGATCCTGGCTCCTCCCGGCCATCCCTGCCGGGACACGGATCCTGCCCTGAGTTTCCTGCCACCACCATCCCAAAATCCCCTCCCCTCTTCCCTCTGGGCTAAAGCAGACTTCTGCCTCTCCTCACACTGGGTGCTGCTAGGTGCTCTGGGGCTAGGTTGGGCTACCAGACCCTGGCTATATCCGGCCCCAGAAAGCCCCAAGCAGTGGGAGTTACGGTGAAGCCCTGATCTAGGGTCAGCTCCTTTGCAGAGTAACAACTTTCTGCCTCCTGTTACTTC
>NW_010158373.1:0-239 GCF_000695765.1 Mesitornis unicolor
GTGTTGTGGTTCTTCATTATAATTCAAATGGCGATAATTGTAAGGCTGTGGTGTGCTCAGGTCTCTTTGCGTGAGGATAATATTGTCTTAAAAGCCGCCCTGGTGGCCCCGGCCCCAGCCCTGGTTATGGTCAGAGCTCTGGCCCAGCTCAGGTTCCAGCCCCGGCGCCTGGCCCTGGCGCCCACCCCTGTTCTGGCAGCCGCTGCCCCCGCCACCCTTTTGGTGCCGGCAGGAACGGC
>NW_010158373.1:273-755 GCF_000695765.1 Mesitornis unicolor
GTCTAGTGGGCCCTAGTCACCACCCACCGGAAGTGCTCCAAGAAAACAGATTACCTGGTGAGGGACGAGAATTTAGACACAGAGGCAGGAGAGGGTTCATCTCAAGGGGAACCACAGCCAGAAGTCAAAATACTCTCCCTGAAAGAACTATGAATTTTATTAAAAGACTATGCCTGGGGGGATGGTGAATCAATGATTACATGGCTGTTGTGGTGTTGGGACACTGAAGCGGATACAATAGATCTGGATGGGGGACAAGCTAAGCGATTGGGAGCATTAGCCAAGGAGCAGGTCATTGATAGGTTTATTTGGTGTGACATCTGCACTCAAAATCTGTGGGAAACATCTCATAACAGCTCTGAAGAGAAGATATCCTCGTAAAGAGGATACAGAATGTAGTTTTACTAAATGGAACACTGTAGAGCAAGGCATCAGATATTTAAGAGAGCTAGCACTCTGACAGGTAATCTATGATGAGCAAA
>NW_010158374.1:0-17650 GCF_000695765.1 Mesitornis unicolor
CCCTCCTTCCCTCCTTTCCTCCTTCCCTCCTTCCCTCCCTCCCTCTCCCTTCCTCTCTTTCATTCTCTGTTTCCCCAGGCCATGAGCCCTCTGAATCAAAGACAGGCTTGACTTCTCTGGAGAAATTTGTCTTTCTGTTTTATTCCAAGCGCCTGGTTTTGAAGCAACAGTAACACAAACAGTTCCCACAACAAGCTTGCACGTTTCAGTAATTATTTTTTCAAATGGTAACTGCTGAGATTTACTAAGTTTTTGGCACTGCCTTATGTGTAAAGTCAACAGTGAAGTTCCTGTTGGCCAGAGTCCCTGCCTGTGAGTGTGGTAACTGAGCGGCAGGATTTTATCGTATGTTCAAAAGAAACTTCAGGGATGAAGAAGTATTTGAAGGAAGACAAGTGGTGGCCACCAGTTACACCCTCGGTGTCCTGATGCTGGCAAGGAAGCAGTGGTGTGAGAGGAGGCACAGGGTGTGGGGAGTGGTGCACTTTGTTTTCTAGGATTTGCTGTATCAGAGCAAGTCCTACTCACCCATACCTACACCTGGTATCTCACTTGGGAAAGGAGAGTGGGAAAGAGCAGAGTAATGGGAGCCAGCACCAAACCTCCACCTCGATTGCCACGGCCTGGTCCATTTGACTGCTCTCCTGTAATTTTCAGAGGCTGAATGAGCCCTGAGCCGACTCTTCCAGTCATGGTCAGCAGCTGAGCCTGTGTCTGAAGACTGGAGCTCACAGTAATAACAGGGGCAGGCCAGGGGTTCTCTCAGTGACACAGAAATATCCATGCAGGTGATGAAATGGCAGTACTTATCTGACGCCGCTCCAGCATAGTGGTTATTGCACAACTCTGACATGATGCTATCTGCCCAACAAGGTGCTGGTTTTTCAGGATTACCTGGAAAGAGACACCTTCACTGTGGTATATTGAAGCAGAAAACTGCTTCAAAACACATGCAAATAGGGAGGATGACTTGGGATGGAGGGGTAAGCACACCATACTGGTGCTTGTGGCTCTGCTGGAAAATCACTTAAGCTCACTCTATGGAAGGGACAAAAGAGCAGTGTTTGTTCAGCCAGCGCAACAGGTAAGCTAGATGAAGAACGTGACAGACAGCCCGGAAAACTCCCTTGCTTGGTTGAGAGTGTCAGAATTAGTCTTTCTTACTCCATCTGCAAAATTATTCCTTTTTCTTACGATGTGGCTGAAGGACAGGCACTGAGGCATCATGTTTTCACAAGGAAGCTTGCTCTTCCTGGTCGGTCAGAGACTTTGCTGACCTGAAAGAGAGTAGATTTAGATAATATATCAGATATATAATCAGATATATCAGGGAAGTTGTGGATGCCCCCTCCCTGGAAGTGTTCAAGGCCAGGTTGGACGGGGCTTTGGGCAACCTGGTCTGGTGGGAGGTGTCCCTGCCCATGGCAGGGGTTGGACTGGATGAGCTTTAAGGTCCCTTTCAACCCTAAACATCCTACGATTCTGTGATTCTGTGACCTCCAGTCTGTCCCATCTATCTGATAAGCCAGGGCCCACCCGGAAATGTGCACAACATCTTGGCTGTCTCAGGAGATCTCAGATTAATTTTTTCTGCTGTTCCTGGAGAAATCATTAAGCTGTCACTTTGGAGAGCCAGTGCTTGGAGCAAAATAGGGTATTTCTCAGGCTTCATTCGCCAAGGAATGAAGATGGGAAGCAATATCTTTAATGCTTCTTGCCAAGGCTGCACTATCCCTCCCTCATGCTTTTGAGCCATGCTGGGGAGGTGTTAAGCCAGTACAGAGGCTGTGCTACCGATAATCTCTTCTTGTGAGAGACATGTCCAGAGGCACATGCAAAATGCTGATGCTGACAAAAAATAAAGTGAGGAAGAAGGGACATTGTCAAAGGGCAGCAAGTCCCATTCCCATTAAGTCAATTTGTCTGAGTCAGGTAAGTCCTTTTTCCAGGTGGGGCCTTCCTGCAGCGGGCCAAGAAGTAATTGTGCATCTGCTGGGTTGCATCAGTTCAAGATCTGGGGACACGGGTGTCCCTAGAGGATGCTACCAAAGTAATGGGAAAAAAAGGCTTCGTCGTTGTAATGAGTTGTAGGCAAACTCATTATCCATGGTGGGAAGTCAAGCGATGTTGTCCCAAGAGCAGAAATATGGGCTTCGTACATCTTTTCAGACTGTTTTAAAATGTTTTTCCTGCTTAAAGTGATGCTGAATTTCCTGTTTACAGCACTCTGGTGTGTGCTGCCTGTCACAGCCAAGTAAGATGCAGGAAGCTGTTGTTGTGGGCAAGATAAAGAGCAAAGGATTGTTTTGCCAGATTTCCTATTTCATGGGGTGTTGGAGTGATAGTTATAGAGAGGCAGTCCAAACAAAAAAAACAACCCAAACACCTATTTTTCACCTTACTGCCCATCTTCTACAACACAATTTCTAGACACCCTGGGATGGCATCTGATGTGTGAACACATGCAGAGCAAATGGTTGCACAGAGGCATGAGCATGGTGCTCCCCAAACTCTGGGCCCAGATGCCCCAGCACATGGTACCAATGAACGGGTGGGAATGCGACTCACTGGTGGCCAGGAGAGCTCACACTCAGGTCTGGTGCCACAGCCGTGCTGTGCAAAGGCACTTGAACCATGGCCAACACGGACAATTATCTCAGGAGCTCCTGAGAGTGCCAGGGAGAAGCCATGGTGGCCAGACTGCTGTGCCAGTGAGTGCTGAGGTGTCAGGCAGGTCCATGAGTGTTCTGCAGTGTCATAGCGGAGCCCCACTGTGCCAGGCACCACAGAGTGGGAAAAAGCCTGCATCCAGCCCCTGAGAGACAGGGTATGGGGACGGTCATGCCAGATATCCTTTCCAGGCTCCTGCAGTAATTATTTGATAAATAACATATAAAACCTCCCCGCTGACAGATTTGTTCTTCCACAGCAGCTTGCCCATGGGGGTCAAGGTCTTGGTACTACGTTTTCCCATACTACCTGCATGCCCTTTGCTCTCCCTGCCCTGCTCTCCATGGGTAGCCCCAAGGGCTGAGGTGGAGGGGCTACTTGCTTTTTGGCCCACCTGACATTTCAGGTGCACTCTCAGTGTAAGACTTTCCACTGCAACCCTTAAACATGGGTGAACTTGGGTCAGACAAGCAGTGGAAGGAGATGTGGATGTTCATGTGAGTGTAACAGCAGCATTAGGGTACCACAGCATCAGGGTTTCAGAGTCCCTGTGCATCTCAACGTGGCACTGCTGCTGTGTCTGCACACAGCTGGAAAGCGGAGATGGTGGCATCTGTCAGGGAGAGGGACAAGGGGAAATCAGTGGATGTTTCTCAACCCCCAGAGCTCATGGAGAGGCTGGGTTTCGGCTGAGAGATGTGCTCAGGGCCGGACACTCCTGTGCCACCAGGGGAGTGCCAGCACTGCAAAGCACAAATGCTGGAACAAAAATCAGTTTCATGACTTACGGAGTGAGCACCACTCTTGCAACCTCTGCTGCAGAGACCCAGCCCTGTTTCCCAGGAAGATACAGTATCAGGTCAAGGAGGAAAAGGAGGAGGCATTAAGGGGAGGAGGTGGATGAAGGGGTAGGAAAGGTGGAAAGAGGTACAGTGTGCAAGAAAAGCAGGAAGAGTGTTGATCCACAAGAGGGTCTTGGTTTATACGGAAACCAGTAGAGGGAAGGTGAGGGTCCTGTGACAGAGAGGAAGCAAGGCTGGGAGGAGGTCAGGACAAACTTCTCCTTTCCGGCTTTGGATGTGGCCGCCCAAGCCCATTACTGCCACCCATCAACCACCTCCTCTGCCACAGGTGCCAGAGGATGGGGCACTGCACCCCTTCCCTGCATGCCACCAGTCTGGGGGAGCTCCTGTCCCACCAAGCTGCAGGCAGGTGCTTTAGCAGCTAAGCTGAATTGCATCCTTCAGCTACAAACACAGTGTCACAGAATCGCACCAAAATGGCTACACGCACACAAATAATGAACTCAAACAAGCTTTTTATCTGCAACTTAAATTAAGCAGACAAAACTTCATTCACCAAAACAACATGCCGCTGACCTTTAACAAATACAGGTTCTATATGCTGGTTGGGAATATTACCAGACACGGCTGAGTTAAGAATTCTTAAGTTTTTGGCCAAACGATCCAAAATGTGCACTCACTCACTCACCAAAAAGGGAGGGCTCTCAATCTCGAGAAGTTACCTTAAGTGGCGTCCCAACTCAAGGGGAGAGTCCCCGACTGCAGACCCGCTGCTCCAAAGAGGACCAACTCAAACGAGTCCTCTCACAGGGCCCCATTTATACCCTGGTCGAATCTGATCTGTGGTCAGTACATGGTCGTGTCAGCCCCCTGTTGGCTGAGGACCCCAACTTTCCCGCCTTTGACCCCCACTGTGTGGACCAGACATGAGCTGTGAGGGGGGAGGCAGTCCTGGCGCCTCCAGGGCCAGAAACTTTAGCACTGCTTTTGTTGGGTCTTTCTCAGGTCTTTAGTAGGGTGGGTGCATCTGCCACACACCCAAGGATCTATTTTCTCTCCTGTTTTGTTTCTACTGTTTATTTCCACTGCCTTACCATTTTGAAGGAAGGTTTTTGGGAAAGAAGGAAGAGAAAGAAGAGGAGAAAGAAGAGAAAGATCTGCACTTCAGAAGTCCTCAGATTGCTTCTGTGTGATGAAAAAGAAAACAGTAGAAGAAACTCATATTTATTTCCTCAGTGGTTCCTTTTCTTCAGTTCGAAGGAGCTCCCTGTGCAAACAAGGTACTGAAAGTGAGAAGGGGAAGAACTGATGAGCTTCTGAATTACTGAGGTTTATCATCATTGCTGCTGACAGGTATCATGAGCTGTGAATAACTCCTGGATGCTGCGAGACCAATTCTCATTTGCATTAAGGATACTTGAAGCCATTTTGTCAGCACATACTTTTTTTCCTGTGGATATTCGTCACCTCTTTTTGTTGTCAAAGTGGTGGAAAAATAGGCACATAAGTCAGGTTTATAGGCTCCAGTATTCATTCTCAGCTTTCACTGTGTCAGAAGCAATGTGAACTGACAAATGCAATGACTCCCTGATTAAAAAAATAGTAAAAAGAATAACCTAGTTTGTCTTCACTCATCTCTGAAGTTTTTTTAGAGAGGAAAGAACAAAGGGAGTCAGATTGCCTCAGAGATTAAATAAATGACCTGCACCTGGCTTCCCTGGGGAGGTGCTTATGTTTGTTATACTGCTGTGTATAAACTTCCCACCCTGTTTCCAGTGGAGATCCTTGATCGTTAGCTCAGAGGTGGTTTGGGATGAGTGGTTTTCCCCCAGTTGTGGAGATCCCTGGTTGTGCAAGAGGGCAGTCCTGGAAACAGAAATAAAAGACCTGTTTCTCCAGATTTCTGCAGCCTGAGATCTTCTCCCAGACCCTCATGTGCTCTGGCATGGTGAGATGTCAGGCCACTACAGCAAATTTAAGAAATCAACGAGCAGATAATTAATACTATAAAATAGTCTGTTCACAGGTTATCCTGCCTGCAAAGCAGAATAAGGCAGAAGCTGATCTGAAACCAATTTTATTGTTGTACTATGAATACTCCTAACTTCAAAGCCTATTAAGCTGCTTGTAAGTAATGCCACTATTGCCAGGAAAGCACAATATATCTGATACTTCCTACTCTAAGTCCAAGGACAACCAGGTAAAGCCTCTGTGAAAGCAGCTCTCTGTCTCTAGAGAGCAGTAGTGTAGGCTGAAGGGATCCCAGTGCAGTGCAGCAGCAGACTATGTGCACTCATTTAGCTGATGGAAATGCAAGATAATCTACTGGTAGCTTGGCCTGTAATAAAAAGACATTACGCAATGTAGTTCTTGTCACAGACAGAGTGTGTTCTCTCATGTTCCCCGCAGCCTGGCTTTTGCTCAGCAATTCCACACAAATGTTGGTATTTAATGTATTTCATTCCTGTGCTCAACCTTAAAAACAGCAAGAGGGCTTGATCAGTTGACGACTTGCGCAGGGTCCAGGTTCGTGCTGTTTAGGCTCCTGACATGGCTGTTGTTATTAATAACAGTCTTGCTTTGGTAAGGAAAACACCATTAAATTAAGAACCAAATACTCTAACATATGCCACCTGTGGTACAGCAATGCAGTAACAGAAGCCTCGAAAACACATCAGACTAAAATGATAGCATGGAAATGCAATAGTGGAAGAGAAGATCAGCAGTATGAAGTATGCTTCAGTTTGTCCAAAGGTGGGAGAAATAAAGCAAAAGGCACAGGGGTTAGAAAGGGAAAAAATAACTATTTATCCAGAGTAACAGGAGGTTATGCCTCCTGCAAATACAGTAAAGTCTTTTCTGCTAGAATTTCTCTGAAGTCATGGGACATCCTATAAAAAACCAGAGGTTATTGTACAGGGAAGAAAAGTCTCAAACAAAACCCTTAGGAGATCCCAAAGGTCCAGAGTAGCCTGACAAGACGGTCCTATACCATACACAGCCACTGGAGTAGCCTGAGTCCCTCTCTCCCTCCTAGGTCTGGTCCATGTGCCCTTATCCAGAGCCAGCACAGCTGCAGACTCGGCTGCATTTTCACAATGGCTCCCATCAAGCATTTGAGTTTTTGTGAAAACAGCCTGTGGATGTATCAGGTTCATCTCACGTACTGCCTCAGGTCAGGTTTGGTTGGAGGTTGAAAAGTGGAAAAAGAGATTGCAAAAATGCTCTCTGGGCAAATGTGGTTTTGGAGCAAGACTCCCACTAGCCCAAAAGAGGGAGTATGTATCCCCAGGTGTGGGAAATGCTCAGAGGATGGTGTTGGTCTGGTATGGCAATAATTTCACTTTGTGCTGGTTTGATGTCACAAAAGGTGAAGTAAAATTCTGCCTTGTTCAGGCTGATAATGGTCTTTTATAATTTCAACCAGTAATTCATTCTTGAGAGCTTTATAAATATTAGCTATTTTCATCTCACTTCACCTCAGAAGACATTTCTTCCGCTTTATGGAGTTTAGATTCACGACCCTTCTTTGCTTGAGATGCAGAAGGATTTTTTCGCTTTGCATGTTGCCCTCAACTAAAAAGCCCTCCCTCCCGAGACTGCAAAGGGTCATGGGCAAAGAGCAAACACGTTCATGCAGTATTCATCCCACCTGCATTGCTTCTGGTGTGCTCTAAAGGTTTTGTCTGTTCGTGGTAACCAGATACCTCTGTCCCTGTCTGCAGACCATAATCCCTGCCTGCTGGGAAGGAGAAATGCCCAAACGCTAGGCCACCTGAGCTGCTGGGAGCATTTCATTGCCAAGGCCAGCATTAGGTAAATAAGGAATGCAGCTGCCTGTTTCTACAGGGGCTGAGGATCCTTCTTGTGGCTGTGGAAGCATCTTCATGGGAGCATCACCTTGCTTTTCCATGCTCCTGGCAGCCTCTGTGCAGGTGGGCAGTGGGAGCAGCAGAATGCCCTTGGGCAGAAAACCAGGGGCTTAATTCCCCCCAGTAAGCCTGGGCAGCACACCCAGATTTCCATTAATTGACAGCAACTCATCAGTCATTGCCAAAAAATCAGTACAGGACCATGATGAGGGTTCAAAAGTCAATGACTTAAGCAGTGTCTCATTATGGAAAGACCAAAATTTCTTGATGGAAACTAGATTCAAACTTTCCATGGGTTGCTGGCTGAGAAAAAAACTTATTCTCCTCTAAACTGCAGCAATAACTGAACAGAAGACAGGACAGATAAGGCTTAAACCTTGCAACTACATGCGAACAACATTAACCTTTGCCAGCTGCGCATGAACCATATTAACCTTTGCCAGCTGTGTGGAAAGGAGCTGTGCACACAGCAGTGACATGATAATGTTATCACTTAGAGAAACTAAGAACTAAAAGCGAGACTAAAATAACCTTAGATTAAATTAAAGAACCGACTGACCCTGACAGTTTCTTGTTGAAGTAAAAATGGCTTTCAAGAGAAGAGACGAGATTTGTATCATAATGAGTTCAACACCCAGTTTGAGTCTTACAGTCACCAAGTCAATGTCACTCTGTCATGGAGCTGGGTCCTCAGAGGAGCAGCAGGCAAATATAAGCACCTGCAGGTGGTATTTTGGAGGCTCAACAGCAAAAACAGCAGAGAATGGAGCACAGAAACCCCAGAGAGACTGGAGCACGAGGGAGGCAAAAGTCTCTGCCTCCGCAAAGAAAAACCTGCAATGATATGAGCTCCACCAGGCTGCAAAAGGCTCTGGTGACAGTCACTGCCTGGATCATGTCAAAGGTTGGAGGAGGCGGCTCCGGCAATAAAAATTACTTAAGGGCAACAGCTGTCATTGCTCAAATCACATCAGGACACTTGATCTTAAAGGTGAAGATAGGGTTTAATTAAACTGCATGAGTCTCAATAGTTGTGCAATCTAACCAGGTAATAAGGAAAGCTACAGCTTGTGCAAACACAATATTGGCATTTCTATCCTCTCTCCTGACCAAGCACATAATGAGTACAGCACCTAGTCTGAGTCTTAAAGTCACCAAGCCAGTACATCTGGAGCAAAGTCCTTCCCCGCCCCGCCTTACCTTCCAACTTCCCTCCACGTTCTCCTTTTAGATCCACTTTGCAACCCCTTACAGCTCTCTCTCCAGTGTTATTTCCCTCCGAGAAGTATCAGACCCAGCTGTCACATGTTTCCTTGCAACTACAAGTTAAATCATCTTTAAACTGTAATGTACAGGAAAAATATAAAGGAAAACAGAGCACTGCTGAGCCATAAACTGAACAGGAACACAGCACAGTCATCCAGAATATCAGCGGGCTGGATCCCAGCATCACTGGCGTTGTGTACAGCAGAGCTGAGCCTCATACTCTGAAAGTGTCAGAGAGCTGAAGTAAACAAAAGGAAAATCAGACCGACCTCTGCGCTCTTAGGAGCAGGTGCTGGTTTTCCCATCCATTGAGCTACCTCCCAGCGTGCACACTGAAGAAAGGAGAAGTTTGAATGCTCTGGCCTTTCTCTGCCCAAGACTCTCTGCCCAATACCCCAGATCAGATCCTTTAGCTGAGAGGAGGAATTCAGGGAGTTATACTGTGCTCACTGAACTAAAATAAACATATATGTAGGCAAATATATACATACAGGTATGTAGGTACGCCTCTCTGTGCTGGTGCAGGTCTAAGACCTGAATATTATTTTCCGGAGTGTTTAACGTGACTCACCATGTGCCAATTGACATTGTTCTAAATCTGAAGTTTAAAACAGCTATTATGAATCGCCCTGGTGTAAATCAGCCCTGGTGTAAATCAGCCTCCATTGAGGGCATTTACACAAGCTAAATGCAGTGCAGCGTGCAGCCCAAGCTGGCTTCATTGTTACCCTATCTTTTTTTCTTCTTCTTTTTTTTTTTTTCTTTCCATGGAAGCTAATCCAGCACAAATGTAATGCGTTCTAAAGTGACATAATGAAAATGTGTAAATTTTCTGCTTAGACAGAAGAAGTTGTTCTTGAATCAGGGCAGACATTTGAACCATTGTTACGGCATCCTGAAAATACATTCCTGACCCTTTAAAGGCAAAATGCAAGGCATTGAGGGCAAGCTCTTTCCTGAAATGAACCAGATGGCATCTGTGGTCACAAAATTAGTAAATTAGCTACCATTTCATGAATTTTGTTATGTTAGATACTATGCCCAGAAATGGAATGGAGAATTGAGATGTCAGCTGCAAAAGGTAGATTTTCTTGAGGCTTTCTTTCCCCCCACCAAGAAGATTGCATTGTCTACAGCTCTGCGTGTTCCACATTTCCAGATACCAGGCACAGCATTTGCAGTTTACCCTATGGCTTCTCATCATAGAAGATCTAAGCCCTTCTTTTATTCCAAGACCCTGCAGGTTATAAAAAAAGGTGTGATTTAAATATCACATAATTAAATCAGTGCAAAACTCCTAAAATGACATTATGAAACAAACTTAAAGCTTCCTTAAACCCACAAAATCAAAATGAGCTAAACCCTTGGTTTACAGTGAATTCAGACCATTCGGCTTCTTAACTGCTTCTTAACTCAAGTACATCAGAGCCAGCTTGAGCAGACCAGGTCCAAGCCCGAAAGTGTGGGATTTGGCTTTGAACAGGAGATATTTAGTGTGCACCTCAGTAAGGCAGGTCAGCTGCCACATCCACAGTCAGCCTTGCTGCTCTGGGGAGCCCTATTCTGGAGAATAACTGGTTGTGATAAAGTGAACTGAAGACAATCCCTTCAAGTACAAAATTGGCTACACCTGCACCAGTGCGTCCCAGGTTAGGCTGGCTATGATAACCATCACCCGTGGCTTATACTTGCAACCAGGCTGGTACATGTCAATACAGCTGCATCAGCTAATTGTGAAAATACCGTTTATTTCAGCTGCACATTTTGCAGCCCCTGGCTCTTGTGGAGCTCCTGTATTTGAGCAGCACCTGCAGTGTGTGCAAGTGAAAGAACACACCTGTATTATGCCTCAGACACCCTTTTGTTCTGGGTTTGATTTGTGGCAAGCACTCAAAGGCCTGATCCATGAATAGGGCTCTCTGCTGTGTGTGAGAAAGTACAACAAACCATAAATCAAACTACTCTTTTCACGTAGTAAGTCACTACCTCCTCCAGCCAAAACAAAATTTCTATTTCAGATGTTTTTCAGGACGTCAGACAACTTAACACACCATGTATTTACATCTCCTCTTCTTCAGCCTTATTCCCATCACTATGGAAGAAAGACCAAGGCCCAGCCCCCGTCCCATCTGTGGTGCCAGCACCCATGCTGGTGCCCTCATAGCGCTATGCCCAGGATGAAGTTCCTCACAGCAGCACTCCTTGATAAGCAAAAATGTTCCTTTATTTCACATTTTGACAAGCACCTTTGCCAAGGAGCACCATTACACCTCTGAGCACAAGACTCATAGAATTATAGAACCATAGGATCAGAGAATCATAGAACCACAGAATCACAGAAACCGGGTTGGAAGCGACCTTCAAGCTCATCCAGTCCAACCCCCCTGCCATGGGCAGGGACACCTCCCACCAGATCAGGTTGCTCAAAGCCCTGTCCTACTTGGCCTTGAACAGATCCAGGGAGGGGGCATCCACAACTTCACTGGGCAACCTGTGCCAGTGTCTCACCACCCTCACAGTAAAGAATTTCTTCCTAATATCTAGTCTAAGTCTTCCCTGTTGTAGTTTAAAACCATTTCCCTTCATTCTATCGCTACCTGCCCCTGTAAAAAAAAAAACCAAAAACGTCCCTCCCCAGCTTTCGTGTAGGACCCCTGCAGGAACTGGAAGACTGTAATAAGGTCTCCCTGGAGCCTTCTCTTCTCCAGGCTGAAGAGCCCCACATCTCTCAGTCGGTCCCCATAGAGGAGGTGCTTCAGCCCCCTGATCATCTTTATGGCCTTCCTCTGGACCCAACTCCTCTGGACCAACAGTTGCATGTCTTTCTTATGCTGGGGGCCCCAGAACTGAATGCAGTACTCCAGGTGGGGTCTCACCAGAGCAGAGCAGAGGAGCAGAATCACCTCCCTTGCCTTGCTGGGCACACTTGTTTTGATGCAGCACAGGATGTGGTTGGCCTTCTGGGCTGCAAGCACACATTGCCAGCTCATGTTGAGTTTTTAATCGACCGACACCCCCCAGGTCCTTCTCCTCGGGACTGCTCTTGAGCCATTCTCCATCCAGCCTGTGCTTGGGATTGCCCCTACCCAGGTGCAGGACCTTGCACTTGGCCTTGTTAAATTCATGAGGGTGGCATGGGCCCACCTCTCCAGCCTGTCCAGGTCACTCAAATGCTGACACATGGGTCTGGCAGTGTTCGACTGATTTGGAATTACACTAGCTACATTACAGCAGTGATTTTCAACTTGTTTTTAATTTCCAAAGCTCCCAAGTGTCCTGACAGAGGCAGAGACCTATGTCCAGCAAACAGAAGTCCTCAGCAATAGGTTTCTGCTATTCATTGATTTTCTGTTGGCCTAGCAGGCTGAAAACTACTAGCTCAGTGTGAAGTGGCACAGAAACGACGACTTGAAATTTACTGGCAAGTGAAATGGTGAAAGTACACTGGGAGCGAAACTCTCCTAGCATGCAAAGTTTGACTGAGTTTAGCAGAGAGACAGGTTGAAAACAAAACCAAGAACTCACACTGCTGTATCCCCTTCACTGGACTGAAAGAGGAAAAGGTCACAGCTGCCGTTTCGGTTGGTTTATGCTTTTGGTAGTTTCCCATGCAGGTTTCTTTACCTTTCCTTTCAGTGCTCCCAGTACAAGAGACACGTGGTCATACTGGAGAGTCCAGCAAGACGATAAAAGGTCTGGAGCCTGCATGGCCATCCACAGGGCACCATTTTTACCCTAGACTACTACTGCTCTTCAGATCCCTGGAAGCAAGAAGAAAATAAAGCCTCATCAAAAATTTTAACCTTTCCTCTGCTGAAATTGTTGCCTGCAATTGAAACACACAAAGTATGCTGTGACTTGCACAAGGCTGGATGCCCAGCGGATTGCCACAAATTGAGCACACCACCTGCAAAAACGACACTGTACTTATCCTAACACTAAAAACTGCATTAATTGGTACAAAATTACTTAATCTACTTTCTATTGGCTAATTAATTTCTCACTTTCCATGCTAATTAGTCCACATGTGCAGTATTTGCCTTCTTTTGGGTTGAAGGCTTTCTTAGGTCAGTGGTCCATGAGTCGGTGGTCAAGATATCCCCCTGCTGCATTTAACTTCCCCCAATTCTCACAAATTTTGCTGACTTTGTCCTCATTAGGCAACCATCCAGCCTTTGGCGCCTCTGTGGGCAGGGTGATTGGCCTCTTACCAGTCTTGTAGTTTCTTTTCATGGATGTAGTCGTTAGGAAGTGCAAAGAAACTGATTTAGGAACCCTTCAGTTCACCCTCCCTGGTGGTTCTCCCAACACCTAGCCCTTGTTTTGAAAACCTAATTGTCCCTGTATACAAGTTTCTGTGCTTGCAAATCAAAATTCAGCTCTCTATGCCACGAGACTGTGGGAACAACAGAGGACGGCAGCCTCCTCGCTGGTGCTTCACATGGGGGAGATGAAGGGAGCAAGGTCACTCAGCACACCTGGTTCACAATCCCACGCCAGGTATTTCCGTGCACAACCGTTTCGGCTCCTGCACACACAGGCACATTGACTCAAGCAAATATACACCTTCACAATGTCTGCTGCTGTAAATGCCACACACAGCTACTGAGCTTTCACTTGAACCTGGTGCTAACCTTTTGAAAGAAAAAAGCTGAGACGAGTTGGCAAAAATCTACTTAGCATTTTATATCAGCCACTAATCATAGGGACTGCTTTGTCAGATAATTTGAAGCACTAAGAAAAGATGAAGCTCCTTTTAGAGACATATTTTACGTGCATAGTGCTTTATCTGTGCTTAAAATACCCACAATTCAATACATAAATATAGGTATACATATGCATTTGTTCTTATATAAAGTTAGAAAGTATATTCTCTCCAGATTTTTAAGATGTTAAACTGCTAGATGGCATGAAATAGTCTTAAAACTCAGAATAAACATTATAACACAGGAAGAAAAAATAAAAAGAAAATTTAGAAGTCAGACAAAAGTAGTAAACCCAGCATAAGAGTAGACAGCAACTGGCAGAAACCAGTACGTATCTCTCAGACTGTCAAGCCTGGTTCGAGCTCTCAGTAACACCAGCAGCAGTGAGTGCCCTCAAGTCCCTTTGCACTTCTGAGCACTTTTACCACCTCTCTGCAGAGGAGTCAGTCACTCTGAGGCCGTGCTGGACACGTGCAAGGACACATGCAGTCTCTGAAGGCCAGGCCAGGGGACAATCAGCTCCTGCTCTTTGCAATTACCAAGCGCCACACGATTTGTGATTCACCCAGACCCAAGTATTTTTATTCAACCAAAACTGTGAAACCACAGCAAAAGCTCCCAGCAGATCCAAAGTAAGAAGCAGCAGTTCGGAGAGACAAACACACATGTTCTAGTTACCCTCCCCTAGCACATGCCACCTCTATGTGACAACATACAGTGTCCATACCCTGGACCTCCGTATGATGCCAGTCAAGCGGCAGCCCTTCCTCCCTGTCCCACAGGAGGGTCAGTAACTGCTGCCATGTGTGGTGTCCCCAGTCCTTTGGGCCAGAGCCAGGACCCTGGTGCCCACTGAGTAGAGTGACTTCCCGCCACCCTGGCTACCCAGCCCATGACACAGAGGCCTCTGAACACCCCTTCAGGTCTGGAAAGTGTTAGTAAAAGCGCCCAAAGGTCTTCATGTCCTGGGTTTGGGGGTTGCAGCCCCCTTCTCCCTCCTCTCCAGGAAAGCACGGTGCAGAGGTGTTCTGTGGGAAGTGCTTCCTGTGCTGATGCTCCCTCCCAGCAGCTTTGTCCACCCTGCGAGACCCCTCTCTGCACATCACTGCTGCCCCTTGCTCCAGCCATCCTCAGCACCAGCCAGCAGATCTCCACTGTGTTTCTGGAGCTGCAATTTTCTCCACTTTGTTACATCCAAATTCTGATATATCTAACTAGAGTTTTCCGGCTTTGCTTTTTGTTAACTCCTCAGGGTCAGAAGGTTGTTCTAAGTGCTTTGCCTTTGCTTGGACCTCCAGATGGAGGTGAGAGAAATAGAGCATTTCAAGGCTTGTGGAAAACAGCAGCTTTACCAACTCCTCTCCAAAATAAGTGTACTTTTGTTTCTCTTTTTCAGTGAAACCATTTGTTAAATTACTCACCACAGTGACTCTTAGGCATGCTCATTACTTCACAGGAAGAAATCCTGGGACGAAAAACCACAAGGAGGCTAAGGTATTTCCTCTCTTACAAACCAGCAAAACCCCAACTGTGCTTCTACACACAGATAAAAATACTAATACTCCATTTTTATACTGAGCTATCTCAGGACACCGATGCTACGGTAGTTGCATCATTAGAAAATTGTACACTTACAAATTTTTCCATAGCCATCACATACAGGCAAACTATAACACATGAAAGGAAGATATCTGAGTGGTTTTTGAAGATGTGCCAACGCAGTAAAGGGCTGCAGAGGCCCTCCTGCAGACCTGACTTTTGCCTGCCTGAAGTGAGCTTCTCTGTGGTGGGGCGTCAGAAAATGACCCTCCATCACCATTTGCAGCAGAAAATAAACGGCTACTTTCCCCGTGGCTGATACAGCAACTAAAACTGTGAACAGCGTGACGATCTGCAGTCCAGGAGAGATGGGAGCAAGCAGCCCCAAGATCTGCCTGAAGTTTGCTCGGATTTTCCTGGTAGTAAACGCTGAACAAAATTCACGGTGCAACCACAGCCAGAGGTAGTTTGGGTCCACCGGTGGCTTTTCTTAGGAAGTTTTTTATGAAATGCTCATCGTCACAGGTCACAACCACGCTTCAGTATGCAAGGGCTTCCTTTTGGGCTGCAATCCAAAGGTTTTTGACAGACCTGATTTCACGTGCAAGTTCCAGGATTCTGCAGCGTTTTGTGCTTTTTTTCCCCTGTGTATTAGTAGAAACATTTCTTTGAATCAGTTTCCTTATAAGATTATCTCAGCTTAAGGAAGCATGCTGCAGGTAGCGTCCATGCCTGTATATCTCATGTAATTCCTTCTTTCATCCCTTGCACAAAGCTGTCATTTACGCTTCACCACACTGTAAAACTGGAGTAGGATGAGGCCGAGGAGTGTTTCAAGACAAATGGCACTGAAGATGTTGACATGCAGGCTGTCTCCTTTCTCAGGCAGACTATGCTGTTGCCTTTCTCTCTTTGCCTTTCCCTTTCTACTCTATTCAGCAAAGTGAAATCAAGCAGTGCCTCCAGAGAAACAGATATCCAGCAGGCAGCAGTGATGGCCAGCTATGGACTTGCATGAGTTTAGCTCATCCAGGCTCACTACTTGGAGAGATATTTTACTTTATACTGGAGCCCCAGATGTGAGCTCCCCTTCCTTTCTCAAACATTTCCAGTGGAGGGGATCTGAATTTAATTTTTTGTGTTTCTGTGCAGCTGAAACAGAAGAGCAGCTTTGTGGCAGTAAAAAGCCTGTAGAAAACTCCAGTAGTGAGCAGATATTGGCCTATTTATCCTGGCTGACTGTCGTGAAGGTTGGAAAGCTGATTACCATGTTCCTAGCCCCCTTTGCTAGTGTTCAGCAGTAGTTTTCAGCAGGCAATGTCAGTGATGGGCCAACAACCCACTCGCCCACTGACAGAAAGGCTGTGCCACAATTGCTACCAGGGCAGTACTCACGCGCGTGTGTGAGTTCATAAGTAGAAAATCACGTCTCTGAGTTTGCTGGGCTTTAAGTCTCTCCTGGGGTGCGAGACGTTGCCCTCCAGACATCCTGGGCAACCACACTTGGAAGATGTTTGCTTCACACAGCTATGCCTGACCTCCAGGCTGTGGTCAGATGTTGCCTCTCTTAGGGCTGATAACATCCTATTTCCTCTGGCATTTGCAAACCGTTTTCAGGCTCCAAAATGCAAGTCTGTAGTGTCTGAGAAATCTTGCAAGCTAATCAGCAGCCCCAGAGGGGCGTGAACCTTCTCTGCAGCTGAAGAGATTAAAGGCTTCTGGCACTTCTCTGGAGACACACAGAGCTTTAGCGGGAAAAAAAAACCAAACAAAAAACAGCTGTGCTCTCTGGCAGTGGTTGGATCAGTTCTGCTGAGTGTTGCTATTTCCTGTCCAGGCTGCAAGGAGGCTGTAACATGCACAAAAAAAAGCAGCTTGCTAGAGGATGTAGAAGGTTGTTCACATACTTCCCTTGAGCAGCAGCACTGCTGGGTCTTGCATCACTGCCTCATACTTCACCCGCTTCAGCATGCTTTGGAAAGATCCACTTTCTGGAAATGGCATAATCTCCTTCTGTTTTGAGAAACATGAAAAAGCAAAATAGACCTCTGTGGTATTCTGCATGTGCCAATTGAATACCTAGCACTGCTGCAATTTCTCTGAAATGAAGCAGTTGTGGCCAAGGCTGTGCAACACCACGGCGTCATCTGCTGTGAGGAGAGGTCACTTGTTTCCCCAGGCTGGCCATACAGGAGGGGCATGAAAAGGTGAAGAATGCTTCAGTGAGGGTGACTAAAAAATGGACTTACTCTCCCTGCTAGGAGGTGGCCCATTCACCAAGACCCCCCCCCAGAGTGGGCAGCTGTTTTTAGGACCATGGTGAACCACAAATGGGGCCCCGGGCAGCGCCGCACTGCTGGTGGCTGCAGAGGTCCCTGTTTCATGTCCCCACATGATCCACACTGAGATCCCCTGCTCTTCTCATTGAGGCAGGGCAGCAACTCGCCTTGCTGCTCTCTGCCCACAGCTGGAGGCTGCGGCTCCTGTAGAAACGAACCAGCTGGTGAAACTTTAATTAACAAACAACACAGCCTACCAGCACCACTAACTGCTGGTGCTCAAATTGGTGCCCCAGGAAGAAGATGCAGGGGGAAAGCAGATGAGACTGCATCTGGAATATTGTGTCCAGTTCTGGGCCCCTCAGTTCAAGAAGGACAGGGAATTGCTTGAAAGAGTCCAGCGCAGAGCCACAAAGATGATGGAGGGAGTGGAGCATCACCCTCGTGAGGAGCGGTGCAGGGCACTGGGTCTCTTTGGCTTGGGAAAGCAATTTCCACACCAGTAATCACAACTC
>NW_010158375.1:0-965 GCF_000695765.1 Mesitornis unicolor
GTTACACCAGGCCCTGTGGGGGGTGATGGGGACACCCGTGGGGTGACACCAGGACCATGGGAATGATGGGGACACCCATGGGGGGTGACACCAGGATTCATGGGGGTGGCGGGGACACCTGTGGGGGTGACACCAAGACTGTGGGGGTGACACCAGGACCCATGGAACTGGGATGGGGACACCCATGGAGGTGACACCAGGACCCATGGGCTGACAGGGACACACATGGGGGTGACATCAGGACCTGTGGGGGTGACACCAGGACCTATGGGGGTGACAGGGACACACATGGGGGGGGACACCAGGACTCATGGGGGTGATGGGGACACCCGTGGGGGTGACACCAGGACACGTGGGCGGTGACAGGGGTGTCACAGGTGCTGGGGGGGGTGGGGGGACACCTTGGTGCCACCCATTCAATATTACAGCGCCGGGTGCAGCTGGGATGCAGACACGCGGCCGGAGGAGGTGACACGGCCTTTACTGCGCCAGGGCTGGGTGTCGTGACGTGTGACATGTGACGTGTGACATGTGACGTGTGACGTGTGACACGTGACGTGTCGCCGGGCGGCTCACAGCGGGCGGTAGGTGCCGTTGTAGGTGAAGGGGGGCGGTGCCACGCAGGGCTCGGGGCCGTCGGGGACCCAGCGCTGCACCTGGAGCCGGGTGAAGTGCGGGGGGTCCAGGGGGCGCACGATGACGGGGTCACGCGAAGCCACCGAGGGGTCCTCGTCGAAGAAGTTGAAGGGGCGCAGGAAGAAGCCGACGGCGTTGCCGGGGGTGGCCGTGTTGGGGACGTCCTCGGCGTGGGGGATGTGCAGGAAGCCCACGGTCACCCAGGCCACCAGGTCCTGCGGGGGACAGGGGACGGTGGCTGTGAGACCCCCGGGGCTGCCGCTTTACCCCCCCCCAGTGTCACTCGGTGTCTTGGGGGTGTCACCCGGCATCCCCATGGTTGTCACCCG
>NW_010158376.1:0-8140 GCF_000695765.1 Mesitornis unicolor
GGGATATCAAAGGAGGGGAGGGGGGTAAAAATCAGGCCTGGAGCTCTAAAGGTTCAACCTTCCCCACCTGCAAGGCTCTTGAAGGCAAAAAGCCTCTATGAAAACACAGAGCCACAGCATCCAGGGTCTCCAGCTTTAGTTGTGTCTTTGGGGAGGAAGAAAGGCAGCAAGAGTCACAGAATCACAGCATGGCTTGGGGTGGTAGGGACCCCAAAACCCCCCAGTCCAACCCCCATGGGCAGGGACACCTCCCCCAGCCCAGGCTGCTCCAGGCCCCATCCAACCTGGCCTTGGGCACTGCCAGGGATGGGAAACCCACAGTGTCCCTGGACAACCTGGGCCAGGGCCTCACCACCCTCATAATAATGAATTTCTTCCTAATACCTACTCTAAATCCACTCCCTTCCAGTTTAAGAGCACAGTTGGTGGCTTTACCACTCCATGGCCCTGCACCCAAGTGGAGGACTCCACCACAGGTTTAAGAATTGAGAAAACCCTGAGAGCTATCACCTCCTTTCCCCTTGCAGAAACCAGGCTGCTCAGTGCCCCAGGAGAAGCCACTGTGTCCCCCAAAGAGCCACTAAGCTGGGGGGGCCAGGTTGTCCTCCTCCAACACAACAATGACCCCACTGCTGCTTTCCTTCCCCTCCCCTTGAGCTCAGCTCTGTTTTCCAAACCACATTTGGAAGAGGTGCAGCTCCCTTCCCCAAACATGATTCACCAGCATCGATAAGGCACATCTAAAAATACACCGAGATAACCATCGCCGAGACACAGGCGTCGGCCTTTCTGCAACAGCAAGAGAGCAACGGGGAAGTAACCAAATGTTGAGCTCAACGACATGAACCTGCATTTTTGATTTAGGAGCAGGGCACGGAAAGGAAGTCCCAGGGGCTGCCTGCACAGTACCAAGTGTGTCTCAAATCCCAGCACCTCCGCATCGCTTCACCCAGGGTACCCGGATGCAGCTGGGGATGGGGTTGCATCCCCATCCTTGGCTGCATCCCCATCCCCAGCTGCAATCCCAACCAGAAAAAGGGGATTTTTTGGGGGAAAAAAAAAAATGACACAAGAAACCCCCTCCAACTCCTTGGGCTTTCCTTCAGGCCCTGACTTGCCGGGCAAGCAGCTTATCCAAACATCTTCATCTCTTTCATAAATCCAATCCCTCCTTATCAGCCATCAGGAGGAAACGCAGGAGCTTTAGCGGCTGAAGTGTGGGGACCAGCCCAGCTCCCATTAACCCCAGTGCTGCCGGGGGTCACTCTCAGTTCAGTCCCGGTGGACTCACATGTTCCCAATCACGTAGCTGGAACCGGGCTGGAGGCGAGAGGTTTCTTTGCGTGAACCAGAGCGAGCAGGGGTAGGGACGGGAGGGTCTGCAAATATTCATTTCGACACTGCCAGTTCCCGTGACCGACAGGAGGCTGTCGAAAACCTGCAGCTCTTCTTAAAGCCACGGCTCCTGGAGCCATGGGAATAAACAACCTCAACGCTAAGGTTTGGGTTTCTTTAAAAAAATGACATTTCTGCAGCTGCCAGAGTTAACTCTTTTCTGGGTGACTGGAACACACCCCAAAGGGCTGACATTTGAAGGTGAATCAAAGTCTCCAGGAGATCTCCTACAGAAAGGAATTGCTCCGGTTTTATACGCCCATCGTGTATATATTAAAGCACGTGGAGCTGGAGATCTCTGTGGGGAAGCTGTGTTTGCTCCTGCAGCCACTGATCATGAGCAGCAATGGTATTTGCAAAGGGCACATTTTCAGTAGGAAGCTCCCCAGGGTTTTGATTTCCCACCCCGGAGCCAGCATTCGCTCCCTGGTGCACAGCAAACCCCCACGGGATCTGTGCCGTCCGCCAGGCGAGGTTTCCAAGTTCATAACCCAGGCAATGATTTGTATTTTGGCAGTTCTCAACACGAGGCAACACATGGACTCTTCCATAATAAAATAATCCTATTATTTTTTTCGCTAAGACCACCTGGGGAAGCAGCCACGGGGACAAAGCACAGCAAATATCCCGTATTTAACAACGCATTAACAACGGCAGCGCTGGTGCGCGGGGAGGCACCGTTCCCACACCCAGACATCCTGGCAGGACCCAGCTCCACACGCAGCCTTCCAGGATGCAGCCGGAGCCACAGAGCAACTCGCCCAGGGGCAAACAGGAGCCCGGGGCAGTGGAAACATCCACGTTGGTGCTGTCTTTGTCACAGCACTGAAATGCAGGACCTCATATTTGCACAGCCCCAGCTTTAGCTGAGGGCAACGGCCCTGCTGCAGATCTGGAGCCACAGGGCTTTGTGGTGTGTGGTGGGACCCTTCCCACCGCTCTGTGACCACGGTGGCCCTGGCACATCCCATTGCTCTGATCCAGGATGTGGATATGAAGCGTTTTCCCACCATCACCTCCATCATCCTCCAAAAGCCCCATGCACCCACCCAACATCCTCCTCCTCCCAGCTGCTTATGGCTTGACCTATGTTATAAGGGAGAAGGAACACCATGGCAGAGTTTGTCCTCTGCATTAATTAGGCGCTCCTTTCTTCCTCAGAAACACCCCATTCCCACCACCCTTGCACAATCATGCAATGTCCACATTGCAGATCCCTGGAGCTGTTTGCAAAGGGATCACGATGGGAGGGAGGAGGAGGAGAAGGGAGCCCATAGCAACAGCCATAAAACAACCACGCACCAGCTCAGTGTTAGCTTGCAGCTTTCCAACGTGCAACCACCTATCCCAGGTATAGCAGGAAAGGAGCTTGTTGAGGATTTTCTCCTGATACTTCTCAGTTTTCAGATGCTCCACCTGAATGTCACCAAGCCCAAAGCCATGTTTTCTGCTCCAGAACCTCTGGACCGAAGCAGGCAACAGTCAACAAGCTAATGGAGAACTTAAACTGCCCAGCAGGAAGCCAAGGCACCCTGCAGCCCATTTGGGCCACCAGTCAATGCTCTCCAGTTCAACCTGCTGGTATGAAGCTTCAGAAAAAGCTGCTGTGAAAGGAGGAGGAAGGACTCTGACCCAAGGGCATCACCCATGGGTACAGCAGCACAAGAAAAAGGTCTAAGCACAGAGGAACTGAGCCGTTTACTAACAGTAAACCCAGTGCTGATGGAAACACAGCTGGGAGATGAATGAAGCTGCAGATGCCTGCGCATTTCTGCAAACAGCTCCCTAATAAACCACATTTCTTTGGGGAACAGGGAGCAAACATCCCCTGAGGCGCCTCAAACTACACAGAAGGAGGATCCCTCGGAGCACAGCAGAGCCGGGCTGGCTTAGATGGCCAGATAGGTCTTTCCCCAGATTTAATCTTTTTACTTCACTGTCATTCCCACAATAACGCTCTGTGTTTTTAATTAAGTAAACCACAATATCATTTGAAGGAGACGCACAAACAAAGGGCTGGCTGGCTCTCAGCAGAGCAGACGTGCTGCTTCCAGCTCCCGCTTGGATGGTGATGCCAGAGACGGGGATCACTGAGGACCTGGCAGCTTCTCCAAAGGGGCTTCTCCTCATTGCCCACTGTCCTGGTTTGAGCTCAAGAGAACTAATTTTCTATTTAGTGCTTTCACTTCTCAGCTCAGCCTCTTGTAAGTGGCTGAAACCAGCAGCATGTTTTTCCAGTGTGCACTGCTACAAGTGATAACCACAAGGCCACTGGCTCACCATGGGGGCCATGTCTGCACCTATGGGGAGAAGCAGACCCAAACCTGCCCAACCAGGTATTGCATCCCACACACCCCATACTCAGTGGAAAGCCCAGGGATCACCAGAGTCTGGACCCTTCCAGCTTGGACCCTTCCTTCCCTCTCCACCCCTGCAATGGCCCAAGGCCCAGCAGACCCTGAGCCCTGCATCCTGCTCTGCTCAGCTCAGAAGCTCAGCAGGGTCAGGCCTGGTCAGTGCTTGGATAGGAGACCGCCTGGGAATTCCGGGTGCTTGCTCCCACTGCTGCTGGGTGTGCACTGGGACTTTTCCAGTGCCCGCTCCCAGAGCCTCTGAGGACATCATTGTCATGAGGGGAGGATTTTATATTGGTTTTGTAGATATATTTGTACATATTGTATATATTTCATTATTTTCCTATTTACATTATTATCCAGTATGAATCAGTGTTATTGCTTTATTAAATCTGTTCATTTTCTAAGTCTCTCTCCCTTCTTCTCTTTTCCATTCCCTTCTGGGGAGGGCAGAGGGATTCACAGAGAGCATCTGGACAGGGTTTAGTGGCCAGCCCAGCCCTAAACCACAACACCCACACACTCCAGCTCCTCCAAATCAGCCTTGGGAAGCTGCGAGCGATCCCTTTGGCAAGGGCCATCAGCATCACCTCGCGTTGCCGAGCTCCAGGACACATTGCCAGGCACAGAGGACAACACACACACGACAAGAGAGCCACTGGAAGGCTCTGACCCACACCACCTCCAAATCCCCAAGATGAGGATTTTATATTTTATTTTTATATTTTATATATTAAAATTTAATTTATTTTATTCTATCACGCCTTGAAAACTCCTGAAACTGCAGCCACTTCAGCAACTTCTGCTAATAAAGCTTCACATCAGCCTTTGCAAGACAAGAGCCCAAAAAGCAGCCTCATCTCCTGCTAAGCGGCCCTTGTAGAGGAAAGGAGGTGAAGAACACCACAGCCCTGCTCAAGCTGCCACGGAAAAGCAGGAAGAAACACACAACTGAGTGCAATTCAGCCTCTTGCAAGCTGATACATCCCCATTATCCATGGAAAGAGAAAATAAGGGACATTAAGACACAAGTGCACTATTTTAGCAAGTATTTATGCTGACCCAACACTCCCTGCCTACACAACCCAAGTACAAATCCAGTCAGCTCCCCAAAAAGACAGCAGACAACAGCTTCCTCCTCTCTAAAGTCCAGACCACAACTAGAAATAGAAGAGGGAACGGTAAAATCTTTACTTGATGATGCACCTTCACCAATAGTTTGCTTTAAAAGCAGCACTCCCATCAAACTGGCACATTTAAGGTTCTTCTCAGGTTGGTTGGGTTGGGTTCTTTTAAATTATCCTTATTTTAATGACTGCAGTAAAAAGAAAGGATTAGCCACAGGAAGGCATCTGCAGGTCAAGTTGATGCTCCCTGGGCGACCAGGTTGGAAGCCACCAAGGGCATCACCACAGCAATGAAGGAACCCAAGCAGCCCTTTGGGCTGAGATGATGGGGGGGACCACGCACCCCATCCCTGGGATTCAGCAGCACCTTCAGCCCATGGATACCACAACAACAGTCGTATGGACACCAAGAAACCCCTGTCCCCCATATCCTGGCCAACCTCACTATTTCCTTCTCCAAAGACCCAACCAACCTTGTCATCCCAAACCCCTTCCCTTGCCCTATCAGAGGGGCACCGAGCTTTCAAAATCCCTGGTTTTCTTGAAAAAAGAAGGAAAAACAAAAAAGCCCAGAAACATTTCTTCATTATTCAAGCATGATTAATTATCTGCCTTGGCGGGGTGTAAAACCCCTCGCTAGCGCTGGTGGCTGGGCTGAGTTATTGGGTGAGAGCGCTCTGAAAGCTCCCCCCGTCCCCAGATTACACAGGGCCGAAATTAAAACGCTCGCTGCCGAAAGGTAAGAGGCACAACACCCCCTTTGTTGGAAAAAGGGTTTGGGAACCCCTTGTGCTGTAATGAGGGGCCAGTTTCTTAAAATAAAAGCAGTTAATAACCCGCAATTAAAGCAGAGGGTGGCTGTGTTGGCAGAAACATCTTGCTTTAAACTGGGTTAGGTCCCATGTACCAACACGGAGCGGCTTTCCAGACCCAACCTGCACCCCAAGGATGCTCCAGCACCAGCCCCACACCAAGAGGGGAGGACATTTCCCACCTTCTGGATAAGGATGCTACCCCTCAGGAGGGCATTAGGGCATTACTTTGCTGCTTTTAAAGATGCTCAATGCAAGATGTCAGTGGTCCAGGAAACCAGGTTCCCATTGGGTCTCGGCGCTTCCTCCACCGCAGTGATTTCCAAACAAGATGTGGCTCAACTCATCAAAAAGACCTTGAGAAAGCTGCTCTCTCACTTTTCCTTCCCCAAAATAACTCACCCACTGCCCTCACCCCCAGCATTGCTCAAATTGCCGCAAGACTCCCACAAATCAGCAGGTATTTGGCTTTTTCCTTCTGCGGAACGGCTCCCAGCCCTCCCGACTGCACGGAAAACAAAGCAGCTCGAATTTAAGCTTCAAAACCCAGAAGTTAAACAAAAAAAAAGAACCTCAAAATATATTACTGGGTATTTTCTTTAAAACCTCGTGGTTTGGAGTGCTTGGTTTGTGATTTGCACATAGCCAAGGCTGGTAGCGCTCCTTCAGCTGCACCAGGGGACACCTCCGAAGGATGCAGAGCATCCTGGTGAAGCCATGGATGCTGATGCTCCTCAAAAGAGAAGAGCAGGGAATTTTAGGTTTGGTTTTGTTATTTCTTCTTTTTTTTTTCCCAGACCCAACTTGCTGAGGAAAGCTTCTTCTTCAATCACTAAGGAAAAAATAGCTGATCCAGTCCTGAGGAAGTAAGCCTTTAAGCACCAAAAAGAGCCAGGGAAGTCAGGTTAGAGGCATCCCCAGGATAAATCTGGTCACATTGCCCCACGCTGCACACCTAAGCCACCCCAGGAATGACTGCACAGCGAGGAAAAATACCCAAAACTGAGAAATCTCGAGCAAAACGTGCACTGGTAGCAAAACACAGCAGTGCCCGAGCAAACAGCGGCCGGTGAAGAATGCGCAGCCCCTGCCAGCACCGCATGGGCCAAGCAGAGCCGGGGCTCCAGGGCTGTCAAACCATCGCCTTTCACCAGATCCTTCTGAGGGATTTACAGCCCCCTCCCACACTCCTGCCCTTATCCAGCATCTCCTTGGCAGGACCCGGCCACGGCTTCTCCTCCGCCCCCGGCTGGGTGTGTGTTCCCACTTGCCAAAGCTCCAGACAGGGTGGGAGGTGACATTTCCACCCCGTCCCAGCCTTCCCACAGCCCCAGGAGCTGCCGAGGCTCCTGGAAGTGAGTGGGTATGGGAATACTGGGGCAGGGCAGCGTGGTCAGGGGACCATTCACCCCCGATGTCCTGAAGGCCACCAAGAAGCACATCCTCATGCACTGGAACGAGGGGAAGCCCAATTTGGGTAGGTACAGGCTGAATTTCATCAGTCAGCCAGCCAGCAGGTCATCACAAGGCACTGATAAGAAGGTTGCAATTAATTACTACATCCATGGGATCTTTAATTGTTAATGATTATTTCTTTTATTCTGCCAGACCAGAACGTCCTACTTGAATGGAAAGCTGGGACCCTGTACATCACCATGGGTGGCCTGCAGACCCCACCAGTTGAACCTGAGGCGCATCTCCCTCCCCAAAGCTGCCATGCAGGGGGAACCACGACCCTCCCAACTACCTACACCTTCAACATTATTTAAAGCTCGTCCCCTTTTGAAACACCTTTAACCACCCAAAGACACCTATAGTCCCATAGGAGAGGGAAAGGAGACCTGGTAGCTCTCTACACTCCCGCAGTGGCTGATGTGACCCGTCCCTTGGTGACAGCAGCATCTGGATGGGGATACCCAAAGGGCACATTGGCAGCGAGCAGCTTTGCCACTGGAGATGCACCAGAGCACGCAGCTCAAGCCACCACAGCGGGGACCATCAGCACCCAGAGAGGTCCCTTCCTCAACAGGCACAGACCGAGCTGCAGGAGCCGGGACCCATTTATGCCTCGACTTTTTATGATGTCTGGATCAAATTAATTTCTTTTTCCAGATTATTTGCTAGAAGCAACTCTTTCATTTGGACTTAATAATATTTAATCACCTCCACACTGTGCAGTTGCTCCTGGCCAGCCCAGAACTCTATTACCTCCTTGGGACACCCTCAGAGAGGGACATAGGATAAATCACCTCCAACCAAGCCATTTCTTGGCCTGGACCCCACCACCTTCAGAAAAGGCAGGAGAAAACAGACCCCATCCCACCCCCAGGACCCACCACCCTGGGTGGGCAGCCCAGGTCCTCCCAAAGCCATTGCCGGACCCCGGGGCGGCCGGCGCCTGGCACTGCCCTAAGCCCATCACGTGCGGCAGGCGCCGATGCCAGCGGCAGCC
>NW_010158376.1:8171-12763 GCF_000695765.1 Mesitornis unicolor
CCTCTCCAAATCAGATTAAAGCCACCAAGCTCTGGGGCCATGCAGGTTGTGTCATTGTAATTAAATCAGATTTACTCCCCACTTTGCCCTCTCCCCTTTCCCAACAGGAATTCTGATGGCTGCGCAAGGCCGGGCAGAGGGAAGGGCTGCCAGCATCGCCCCAGCCTGCCAAAAGGAGAGAAATCAGGAAATGCAATGCTTAATTCTCCATTTGTAATAATCCTCCACAGGAGCTAAAAGCACCCAGCTGGGGCCAGGCCTCATGGCACCGTTCACCCACCAGCGCAGGCAGCAGGGGCCATCACCAAGTTAGGGTATCACACCAGGTTTGGTGCCCATGGAGCACTCAGCATCGTGGGTTTGCTGTGGGATATGGGGTAATGTGGATGAGGCTGTGAAGAGGGGGTCCTGGTTCAAGTACCCCATCCACTGAAAGCAGCATCCCTGTCCCCACGGCATGTATGGTGCAAAGGTTTCGAGCCTTCGTGGCCAATTCACACCCAGCTCCAATTGCTCAAGACCGAAGGCAATTACAGGGTTGGTTCTGTTGTTTTCTGATGGCAGGCGAGGTGGCTCCCCTTCCAGAAACCACCAGCGCTGCTCTTCCAAAGCGAACGGCGCAGGGCAGGAGAGCTGAACAGCAGAGCTGGCTGAGGACACACGCGCCCCTGGCACAGGAGCCCTTTCCCAAATACAGCCCAGAACAGCCCCATGCACCCCAGGACCTCACTTTGCTGCCTCTGTGGGAACGCAGGCCCTGAGCCAGGTTTCTGCTGCCATCACCCACACCATTGTAAAGAGGGTTTATTTTTCTTTCCTGGGATGAGAAGCACAAAGCCAGGAGTCCTCCAGCACCTCAGGGAGCCAAGGTCCTGCCACCTCATTTATCTCCAGCAGAGCTTTGGACTCGCTACAACCACCTCGACATGGACAGAGCTGGGGCCAGGAGCTCCTGAGAGAGGGACACCAGAGGCAGGAGCAGCCCTGCCCCATCCCATCATGGAAAGGAGCATCCAGGGAAGTGGTGGAGCCACCACCCCTGGATGTATTCAAAAGATGAGGAGATGAGGTGCTTATAGACATGGTTTAGTGGTGGACAGGCTACGGTTGGACTCAGTGATCTTAAAGGTCTTTTCCAGCCAAGCAATTCTACGATAGCGTCATTGATGGGTCAGAAAACCCCAACCCTAGTTAACATTTAAATATCCATTTGGCTGTATTTTTAGCCGCCAACAAGGAGGTACCAGCGACGGGGAGGTACCTTTGGTTTCCTCATTGGTCTCCTAGCACCTGAGCCCAAACCCACAACACAAACTGGTCACCACCACCATAACCACAGGAGCATCCTCCCCTCACCGCAGGGGCTCAGCAGGGAAGCATTCCTCCACCATTTCCACACCAGCAGCACACACCCATGTCCCCAGGAGTGGGAAGCCAGCCTTCCAATTACAGCAATTAACACTATGTGTGTTAATAAACGAGTCTGGTTTTCCCAACAGCGTAACCTGCAGGGGCTTGTTGGCAGAACTGGGAGGCCCGAGCTCCTTTTTGCATCATTGGCATCACAGGATGAGGCCACGGAGGGATCCAAAGGTCCTGGGATCAGTGTGGGGAGAGGTGGAAGGGACCACCAGCATCTTCCCCTGCCCCAGAGCATCTGGGAAGCATCAGCTCCTGCACAGCCTTGAACTTGAACCCTGGGAGATGCAGCCCCATTTCCAACCTGCAGGGACTTTTGAAGCCCCCATGCTTCCATCTCCCCTGCACCCAGCACCCCCCAACCAAACCAAAGGATACCCCAATCCCCAGACACCTCATGTGCAAACACCAAAACCTCATCAGCAGATCACCCACACCTCCTTTGCTCCCTTCTCCTGGGGCCAGGACCAGCTCTTCCCACTCCAGCCTCCTTTTTCCCAGTTTGGGAAGGTTTTGTCTATTTATTTTCTTCTTTTAAGGTGCAGGGTGGATGCAGGTATAATAAGCAGCCATTTACTCCAAGCCCTGCCCTTCCCTATACCTTTTCCAAACACCTCACAGCCTGTTTTCCTTTTCCAATCAAGAAAAAAACTCAACATTCGGCAAGCAAGATGAGAGACAGGGAGAGGAAACAGCATTTACTCCACCATCCAAGGCAAATTATGCCACCTATTATGCAAGCATTGCCAGTTGCATGCAAACGATGGGGTAATTTCACCTTTCCTGGAGCACAAAACAGCCCTGACACAAACTTCAACCCCACCATGGGGAATTAGGGCAGGATTTTAAGGGAACACCTGAAAATCAGCCCAAAAAGAGCTTCATCACCAAGCATCCCAGTTGGGATCCTCCATCTCATCCCACCTCGGATCTGCCACGGTCCCCATGCTGGTCCCCTCCTCAGCTGGGCTCCCAGCTCCTACTGCTCCCCAGCGCGCAGACGATAACATCGCGTTTTATATGGAAAACACTAAAATGGGATCACACCTTTTAAAAGGATATTTCCACCTCGCTGCCTACAGCCAGGCTTTGCCTTCCCCCCTCCACCAGGTTTCACTATCAGGCCTCTAAGCCTGGCTAATTGAAAAAATGTGAATCGGGCTAATTGACAGCAGATGAGTTACGCTGCTAAAAAGCAAGGGAGCATTTGATCAACGTGATTTACGGCAGCAGAGCACCACCCATCCCAGCTCCCTGCATCCCCACTCCCAGAACAGTTCAGCTGGCCAAAAACAAAACAACAACAACAAGTAATTAGTGTTTAATTTCTTAACCATTTTTTTTTTACCTTCCTTTTAATTGCGCTACATAAAACTGTCCTAAGAATTTTACAGCCTCCAAAGCTGCGCCCTGGACCAGCTCTCTTTGCTGGTTTTAATTAGGGTGAGACACGGCTGGCAGGTTAATTTAAAGAGGAGGGGGGAACGTCAGACCTTGCTCCAGGAGGGTTTTACCATTACAAGCACCCAGCACCACAGGAGGCAACATGAAGGCTTAGAGGGGGAACCTGGCTGAGCTTTGAGCTGTTGCTACCAAGCGGCTTTTGGGATAATCAGAATTCCTGGGGGATTTGAGGCTGCTGCTCCTGCCTGGGGGGTTGATGGAGCCACACAGCAGCACCCACTCGGTCCCTCTTGGAATGGGGATCCCACTGACTTATAAAACCATGGAGATTGAGCCAACTCCTGTCCCCACTCAGCTCACACATTGTCCCCATCTCTACCAGCCCAGGGGATGGAGTTGGGGGGGCAGCTCTGCACCATACACACCACACTTAGAGCTTTAAAACATGACTGGCAAGCATCTCCCTAGGAAGGCGTATTAGGATTAAAATGAATAGGAGGCAGCCCTATGGCAACCCCACAATACTCATACACTGATTATTTACAGAGAGGTGGAGGATAGCATGTTGCAAAGCCATAAAATTGTGTTGGAGTGGGAATGGAGCACCCTCGCCAGCCCTTAGCCCTTTGGGGGAGCCTTGGTTGGGTTGGCTACAACCAGGGCAGGGAGCTCCTATCAGCCCAAGTCCCAGCCCCACACCTCAAAGATATTATTATGAGTTTCGAGAATGTCTTCAGCAAGGTAGAAGGGACCAACCTGCCCAAGGGGCAGCTGAAACACCACCTCATCCCTTGCAGGACACCAGAGCAGATGAGCTTCTGTGCAGAAGGTGGGAAAGAAGAAGAAAGGACATATGGGCAAACAAGAAAGGGAAAGAACTGAAAAAAATAGCTGAGAAATATCTGATGTCATGGGAAAAGGACATAATTTCCTCCATCTCCTAAGCTTGGCCCTACTTAGAAAATCTTAGGATTCCTGGAAACTATTTTTCCAGGGGAAAACAAAGGATTAGGCCCTTAATGAACAGACAAGGCCTGGATTTGCTCAGCTGTGTCATCTGAAGACCAAAACCCAATAATTAGCTATTTCATTCCTGGGTTCAGCCCTCTTCTCACAGTAAATCCCTTGGCAACATCACACCAACATGAGAGTCATGGCATGTAACCCCCATCCCATTTATCTGCAGCTTACACAGACCTCAGTCAAGTCCAGGGACCCAGCACAACATCCAAAAATGAGAAGAGGTTCAAGCTCACCTGCCTCCTCCAGTGGAAAAGAAACTGCTGCTACCAGTACGGAGCTGTTACTCCTCCTGCAACACCTCCACCACAAAAACAGAGTGCAGCCTTTGCAGGCTGCTTATAGCTGATACCAGAATTAGGGACACCTGGATGGGCTTCCAGAGCTGGGAAATGGCTGGGAGGTCAAAAATCACCCCCAGGTGCTCAGCCTTGCTCAAAGGTGTGGTTTGCTACAAGCAAGAGTTAATTAAACATGTGAGCAAAGCTGCGTGCGACCCAAAACTGTATCTTGCAGAGGGTAAAGCTGCTTATCCATAGAGAGCTCATGTAACCAGGCCTTGTTTCAAACACATATGGCAATCACAAACATTCTTATTCATCACTAATATTATTATGCATCACAAACATTCTGATTAATCACTATCATTTACATAGCATGACTGGAGGAAGCTCTGTAGGTACCCAGTACCATCCGGCACTACGCAAGCACAGGCCACCTTCAACAAGGCCAAGGGCCGGGTCCTGCAC
>NW_010158377.1:0-42531 GCF_000695765.1 Mesitornis unicolor
ATTCTGTGATTCTGTGTGATTCTGTGAACACTCTCACGTATGGTTGTAACTTGCCACATTGCACATTTTCCAGTAGGTGCTGAAGCAGCTGTCTCAGCTAGAGTGGAGGCTTTGATCCAGACAGGGTTTTGGGTGGTGGATGCAGCTCTCCAAGTCCTAGACTGCAGATGATAGCGCCTGGGGCCCCTTGCTGAGGTTGGGAGAGATGGTTTTCTTTCTGCAGGAGGTGTGCCATTGTTGAGAACCTGTGTTACCAGTTGGAGAAGTCATGGGAGGAAGTCAGCAGGCTGCACAGCATCAGAGAGGATGAGAGAGAGAGACACAGAATCTTCTCAGAGATTCCACAGCACTGGAGTGAAGACATAGGCGGATTCAGTGTCTAGCAAAAGAGTAATGTCAGCTTGCATGTGAGGGTAAATCAGTAGAAATTGTCTGCTTAGACTTCAGGCAAGCTTTTGACACTGTCTTCCATAGGTTCTTCATAAATAAGTCGATGAAGTATGACCAGGATGAGCAGACAGTAAAGTTGATTGAAAACTGGCCCAATAGCCAGGCCCAGAGAGTGGTTTTCAGTGGCACAAAGTCTATCTGGAGGCCAGTAAGTAGCAGTGTACCAGAGATCTAATAATGTTCAACATCTTCATTAATTATCTAGATGATGGGGCCGAGTGTACCCTCAGCAAGTCTGCAGATTAAACTAAACAGGGAGGAGTGATTGCTACATCAGAAGGTTGTGCTGCCAACCAACAGGCTGAAGAAATGGGCAAAGACAGGAATCTCGTCCACAAAAATAAGTGCAAAGTCTTGCTTCTGGGAATAACTCTAGTAACCAGTACTGGGGTAACCAGTACCAGTAACAGAGATGTGAAAAAGGACCTGGGGGTTTTAGCAGAGAAAGAGTTGAACGTGAGCCAGCAGCATGTCCTTGTGTCAAAGGCGGCTAACAGCCTCCTGTGCTGCATTCTCCTTTCTCTCTCTTCAGCACTGATGAGGCTACACCTGGAGTTCTGCGTCCAGCTCTGGGCTTCTCAGTGCAGGGACAGGACAAAAGGCAAAGGGGAAAAAGTGAAACACGGGAAGTTCCCTCTGGACATAATGAAAAACTTCTTTTACTATGGAGGTGACAGAGCACTGACACAGGCTGGCCAGGGAAAGTTGCAGAGTGTCCTTCCTTGGTGATAGTGAAAAACTGTCAGGACACAGTTCTGTGCAACCATCTCTAGGTGATTCTGCTTGAGTAGGATGGTTGGACAAGATGACCTCCAGAGATCCCTTCCAACATCTACCCATCTCTGATAAACCTAAGGAACATAATGGTGAAGGCTAACTTTGGAATACTTAAGAATCAGATGTCATTTAGGTGGAAATAGTTGCTTATCTCAGACTTCAGGTTTTACCTCTTTAGCCAATACATAATGAACACAAACACAGATCTTTGATATATTCTATTTATGCAAAGTAGCCTGAAAGCCAGCCTAAATACTAGGTCCTGCACCTGGGTCAGTGTAATGACCTGTAGCAATATTGACTGAAGGATGAAGTGATTGAGAACAGCCCTGTGGACTTGAGGGTAATGGTGGATGAAAAGTTGAATGTGAGCTGGCAATGTGCCATTCACAGCCCTGAAAGCCAATCATATCCTGAGCTGCATCGAAAGAAGCATGGCCAGCAGGTCAAGAGAGGTGATTCTGCCCCTCTAGTCCACTCTGGTGAGACCTCAGCTGGAGTAGTGTGTCCAGCTCTGGAGTCCTCAGGATAAGAAAAACATGGACCTGTTGGATCAGGTCCAGAGGAGGGCCACACAAATGACCAGAGAGATGGAGCACCTCTCCTGTGAAGGCAGACTGAGACAGTTGCGGTTCTTCAGCCTGGAGAAAAGAAGGATTCGGGGACACCTTATTGTGTCCTTTCAGTACTTAAAGGGTGCATATAACAAAGGTAGGAACAAACTCCTTAGCAGGGCCTGGTTTTAAACTAAAAAAGGGTTGATTTAGACTAGATATAAGGAAGATATTTTTCATTACCAGAATGATGAAACAGTGGAACAGGTTGCTCAGAGAGGTGGTAGATGCCCCATCCCCGGAAACATTCATGATGAGCTTGCTCTAAGCAACCTCATCTAGTTGAAGATGTTCCTGCTCATTGCAGGAGGGGTTCGACTAGATGACCTTTAAAGGTCCAAACTATTCTATGATTCCATGATACATGGGAAAATTTAAGTGAAAGCAGCATTTCTTGGTGACACGAATCTGGTATTCAATAAAGAATTGCCATCTTAGTAAAATTAGAGAGACCTCTTTTTTATAGAAGTGGGGTAGAACAGCAGGATATTGAAATGGAGTCTTGGATAAGATAACACTAGGTGTCTGTACCCTGAGTACAAGAATCAAACACAAAAAATTATTACACTTATAGAAACCATACCATGGCATGATCAGAACCAGAGGAAAAAAATGAGATAAACTGACTTAAATCAGTGTAGAAATAAAGCTTTACTTAAAAAAAAAATATGAAATGGGTTACACAGATGAATCCACCATCTGCTTTTTTTCTTCTGTTTCAGCATTTGTTGAACAACCTCTGTCCTCTCAGGCATTTTGAAGTTTACAAAGAATTTAGAGAAATGCTTGTTGAAAGCATCTGGTTGGAAATAAAACAGACTAAAACAGGCCTGATTTAACTGTAGGTATTTAATAAGCAATTTAATTAAGAGGAGGTGTGGGTTGATACAAACTTTTTTGTGAATTATCATGTGAAACAAAAGGCAGTAATGGAAGTCTTTGCCACTATATTTTTGTAAGAATAATATAGCAGTATATGTTTGAAAAAGTTGGAAACAAGAATTAAGAGCAACTCGTTTACAGTACTTTTTTAATAAAAAGGTATTAGCTCACAATGTAGAAAAGCACAATGGATAAGACTGATCACAAAGCAATAGAGTTTGTTATTTTAAGGTGAGGAACAAGTAAGAGCAGTGGAATAATAAAAAGCTTGAAACAAATGCAAATTTTAGCATAGAGAATTGCTAGAATAGGCCCCAGGCAGGGAAAAAAAGAGTTCAGAAAAAGCTTTAGTTTTGACAAATGTCACTATTAAGTCAAAAGAACAAACTGTTTCAATACAGAAAAAGATGGAAAATTAAATGCCATTACTGCTACAAAATCTTGAAACTGCAATGGTTTGTATGTAACCTGTTCCTGTCTCTAAAACCCAATCCCACAGAAAATGTGTACCCTTGTGGAGCCATAAAACAGAAAAACAGAAGACTGAAAGAAATAACACTTGGTAAGGGACACAAAGTTAGGAAAGGTTTTATAAAAAAAACCAAAAAAAAACCAAACAAAAAAAACAGACAACCAAGGAAAGAAGGGATTCTCTTACTGGGCAGCAAGCAAACCATAGATGATTCAAAAATATTCAATGCCTACTTTGCTAAGAAAAAGAGATAATTGAGTGCCATCGTTATTTTATGTCAGGCAATTATTTTGCGTTGCTCTTTGCAAGGTAAGTCTAAACTGGAACACTGTGTCCAGTTTAAGATACTACATTAAGAATGATGCCAACAAATTGGAACAAATTGAAAGAATAGCAGAAATACAAGGTTTTGAAAACATAACCCAGAAGGAAAGATTTAAAATTAAATTGGATTTGCTTAGAGAAGAATGAAAGGGTATGTAATACGTGTTTCCAGGTACATATTAAATTATTGTAAAAACAGAAGGATTATTACTATTTCTCAGTTATGTAATCTGGCTGATTTGCAGCAAGGGAGATTTAGTTTAGAAAATTGTACCCAATCTATTTATAAGGATGATAAGCCAAAGGAACAGCCACTGAGGCTATGAAACCTGATCAATGTTGAGGTCTGTTCATGAAATGACTGAACAGTTTTAAAAATAAATTGGATCAACATACCTCAGCAGTGTTGTAGCCATACCTGTTTCTTCAACATGGATGAAACATTTACTTATTTTTCCTGTTCTTCTGTGTATTACCACATCATTATGTTTGTTACTTAAAAGTCAGTCCCTTTTCTGATTTTTTTTTATGTTTTATGGTATTGTTATAGGATTTAAGAGCCTCTTTTTTTATCCTCATCTAGTTGCGATTAATCTTGGATGGACTGTGTCAAGACCAATTTCAATGCTGTAATTTTTTTACTGAAATGTTTTACAATCAAGTATTTTGCAGTTGAATCAATAACCTGGTTCAGGAAGTGAGCTTCTGCCATCAACTAAAATTTGCTTTTTACTGAAAAAATAATGTGCCTATTTTTCACTCCTCCATTTCAAATGACTCTGTGCACTCCTGTGTCTGTTTGTGAAACACTCCTTACAAAGATAAGTATAGTTGCTTTTACATTAAAAAATAAAGAAAATAAAAAAACTTCCAGTCATGTGTTTTAACTTTACCTTTCAATGATTCCTCAAAATTAACCTCTGTTCACTCAAGCTTCTGAGTTCTGAAATGTAAAACAATGAGTTTAGTTCTGTTTCAAATGACATTATAGAATATTATATTACTGTAAAAAGAGATAGATAATTAATATTTCTTAAATATTCAATCTGCCTAATTTGTAGCAAGGGAGGTTTAGCTTAGAAAATTGTATCCAATATCTATTTATAAGGATAAAAAGACAGAGGAGCAGTTAGTGCAGCTATGAAACCTGATCAATGATCAGGTCTGTTTATAATATGCTAGAATATTTAATATCATCATTGTCATAATTTAACTATAACTACATTTAATATAATTTGTATGACCATAAAAATCAAAGGTTAACTGGTAAATTAAAATAAATTTTGCATAGTTGCAATTGCATGTAAAATCCCCATTACTATTTTGAGTTAAACCATTAATTTCACAAAGTAATTTGTAAAATTAAGGCACAAAACTCAGAAATCAAATGTTTCCTTTTTCAGTAGCAAAAATACACTTTGCATTTCAGGGCATCTTAGCATTTGGGTCAACAAATGAAGCTTTTGTTTGCCTTCCTGGCAACAGTAACTTCTTGGAAAAACTCTTTCTAGACTGCTGCTGAAAACCTTAATCCAAGATCTCTACTGTCACCTTAGTGATCCCTGATAAAAGGACCAAATACTGGTTTTTCAGTCAGTTTTTGTTCTCCCGTGTCTTTCATTCTTCTTTATTGCAACACATTATCTAAATCATTATCGCCAAGTAAACTCTCTTGCTGTTGCTCTGCTCGGCCTATTCTTTTCTACAGCAGCATTTTCTTTTGCTCTCTTCCCATCTGTTATTACCTTCAACCATGGTGCTGTGAGTTTTGTCGATCAACTTGTCCCAATTCTCCTTTCTTCGAGCAAGTATGAAATGCCATCCTTGTACCTTCCCAACAATGCTTTTATTCATTGTAACTGGAGAGATTTTCTTTTGGCATGCTTTAATGTAGTTCAACATGTAACAGAAATAATTTAAATCTGTAAAGAAAGCTAACGAGTATAGTAGTATAAACCCTTCGGAGGTGAAGCTAGAGGAATTCCAGAGACCAGTGAAACCAGCTTCCACTAGCGCCCACTTCCAAACCATACTCAGTCACAAAGCCTTCAATAACAGCATCAACCAAAGTTTTCTTTCTATTGGGCCCAAATAATTTATTGATGAAAAGTTAATTCTTGTTATACTGAAAAGAAAATTTTTCAGCCATGCTACAGAGCTTTGCCAGGTCAGTGACTACACCTGAAAGATGTCCTGCTGTCACTTCTACTTGAAAGTGGAAAGGGAGGGTTAGTGCGAACATTGTAGGTGTTAATTTTTTTTACTTCTTAAGCAAACTTAATATGAGGCTCATGCTGGGATCAGAATGACAGTGCTTATTGAAAATACACAAAATGCAAGGCCTAATCACCTGTAAACCAGTTGGAGCCTGGAGACTCCTTAAACAGGAGATCTGGTAATCATCAGTAGCAGATTTATAAAGTATTTAAAGAGATACTACTCTACCCTGCACATTTTACTCTATTCTGAGCCTATCAGCATCAGCTGGGTAATTTTAAAGGTGTATTCAGCCAAAAATAGTGTAGTGAATCCAGATCTGCTGAACAGCAGGGCTCAGTATCCTCCCACCACAGTAGTGATGGACTGTGACTACTCCTGAAGTGGCCCAGAACACAAAAAGGATTGTGACAGCTTTGAGAAATCCCAGAAACATCAGAGGAGGATTTATTAAACCTAAATGCATATGTCTATAGTGTAAATGTCTATACCTGACCATTAATTCTGTAAGGAGATGGGAGAAAGAAGCCATTTTTTGTTAACAGTTCACCTAATCATTTCACATTTTTAATTCAAGTTGACATGAATTGTACCTAGCTCTTTGCACTGCCTATGTTTCTAATTCAGATGTAACTATCTGCGCTGTAGAAGTTGAAAATAATGCAAGATGAAGCCTGCTCTAGTTCTTTTGAGAAAAGCTTGCCAACAGAGTTCAGACTTCAGTCCTCCACATCTGAGAAGACCTGCCATTGACAGTGAGTCACTTACTATTCTTTTTCAAAACAAAGTTTAAAACTACAAGCACCATTAGCAGTGGCAGAGTAATTTGGTTTATAATCCAGTCATTGAAGACAGATGGAATTTTACATTAGCAAGATGATGTGCTACCTTCCTGCTTTCCACCCCTCTATCACACACACACACACAAACACACACACACACAGTGTAACAGATCTATTCTTACAGGCAGTCTGCTAAAAGGAAACTGATTCCTCTCCTTCCACACCACTGTGAGAGTTTTTTGATCTGATTTTTCCTCCAATTGGTCCAGAGTAAGGATTGCCACACCATACACTTCAGTTCAGAGATTTACTGACAGGTAATCAGAGAGCTGGTTATTACCTGGGCACGACAACAAATAAAACTAATAAATAAGGAGACAAAGGAATAAACCTGATGGTCTGTATTCACTTAGCAATATACACTGTAAACTAAAGAGCAAAACAATCCAGCATCTGGCACTTTGGATGTTGCAGAGTTTGCTGCCAGCCACAGGGACTTCACAAAACTCAAACCTGAAAAAAAAAGAAAAATCCATGGGTTAGTGTCTGTGTTTTGTAATGTTTACAAGCACTTGGTTAATGACACAGGATGCTGGCACTATCTTGCGTATTGCATTGGTAATATTATCTACTTCCTATTTTATATTGTTTCCAGTAGAGGTGCATGAATGTATTTGTTCTCATGCTGTTAGGTTAAAATGCCATGCTGTTTTCCACGGTAACTCACTAAAAGCTCTACCAGCATAGAGTGAGTCAAATTTTACTTGGTGTGAGGCACTGAGTGAAGAATGACAGAAAAGCAAAATTAAGCTGCTAAACTTATATTTAATGTACTCAGTGGAAAAGCAGCATAAAACTACTTCCCCCTGTCTCAAACCACTTCCTCAAAACATCATCTAACTTCTGACAGAGGCAGACTTGCCCTTTCTTAAAGGAACTGGAGAATTTTCTTTTTTTTGTCCTCACTCTATGTTTTCCTACTGGTGAAAAAAAAATCATTTAATTATCCAACATGTTACAGTCTCTATGATGTTTTCAGGAAGACACAAAAATTAATACTTTTTTTTATTCTAGAAAAGCTTGATTTGGAGAAAGAAAAACTTGCATTTAAAGGCTGAAGCAGGAGATGTGTTTGACAAGTTCCTTACAGGGAGCATTTAGTATGGAGCACTCATATGGGCAAGGGCGTGCTGGTGGTGCTATGCCATAGAGCAAAGCTGTGGGCTAAAATCACAGTCACAAATGTCATCTCAAGCAATTCATCACATTACCTGCAAATGCAACATTTCTGTTACATCTGATTTCAATTACCCTCCCAGTATTTCATTTCACTTGTGTCACATGCTTTCTTTAATTTTTATCTTGAAACATCTATTTTTACTTTGACTGTTCCTTTTCAATTCCCTCCCTCACTGAGGCTTCATTAGATAGCTTTCAGATTTGGGGCTTTTTTAAAATAGGGCAGTTTTTCCTCTGAGAAAGGAATGAACATCTGTGCATATTTATATCTAGATTTTTTATTATCAAAATGTATACACAGTATTTGCTGAACTCGAACAAAGGTGGCAGAAGAGGCTGAGGAAAAAAAAACAAAAATCTGTACAGTCTTAAGGAATCCCCAGGTATCGGAAAAACAAATGACCCAGTTCCCAAAAAAAATCTTGTGAAAGCACAGGCAAGGGTTTCTCTCTGGTTACCCCTTCAAATTCCATTCCAGCTCTCTGCTTGTTAACTTTGCACTCCTTTTATTTTAATGTTTTTTTAACTGTGCAGCTTCACCCCAAAAAAATTGATTGGGTCAAAACTCTAGAGAAAACACTATGCCTGTATCCCAGGCTTCTTACAAAGACATATTGTAAATCACAATGCTGCTGCTTTCCTGCATTATGTCAAAAGGCTGGAATTCTACATTTTCCCTGTGTTTTTAATAACTAGACATGCCTCCAGGAATGCACGAGCCTGGTTAACCAGTTGACTGGTGTCAGAAATGATAGTGCTCCGCTCGTTCATTTTCATGACTTCCACATGCTCTACCTTGAGCCCTGCTGCTACCCTATTTAACTTGACATGTTACTGTTTATGCTAAGCAGGTTGGATCTTACTGCATCCATTTAGGAACAGATGTTACCTAGCATATCCTGTGCTCCTCCATGCCGTCTTTTTTCACAGGTCTCCGAGAACTCACTGCAGGTAGTGAACTCTCACTTCTGTGTCACCCTTCCCACAGCAGCTCCTGGAAAGAGAGAGGAAGAAAGATGAGCTTTTAATGTTGTTATGAAACCATATGCACCCTGCTGCCACCGTATCAGAGAGTGTGTTTTCTCCTAGAGTGTTTAATACACCTCTTTTGACACTACAGAAAATGAATTGTGAAGGATACTGCTTTTAGAGAAGTGCTGATTTTTGCCTGGGGAAAAGAAAATCAGAAAAGGTTATAAAATTCACTGTTCAATATTAACTTAATCGCAATACATATTTTAGCAATGTGCAGTGTGTTACTTTTAATGCACAGCTACAGTTTCATGCCTGTCTCTTTCTCTAGTCTAGCCTGCAGCTCTCACTGGCTGTGAAAGTTAAGATTTATAGCGATAATATTTGCTATCTGACAATGAGTTTCAAAGCTAACAGCTTTGTGGTGTTTTCCTTATCTTGTTGCATATGTTTTTTCACTTGCAACACCCATTAAAGTTTAATAGGAGAATTGTGCACATCATGAACATGAAAATGAGAATATAATTACCCCTCTGTTTTCAGATCACTAAAATCAATCTTCTTGTTTTGTTACAAAGTTTCAGGCTGGCTGTAGCTGAAACTATTTTCACAGAAATCCTCAGTAAACCTAGTAATTGTAATGACTACCTATGCTACAAATCAGAATATTTTTTCTTATATCTGAATTTTGAAAGCCATTTATCCTCTTCTCGCATTACCCAAAACCCAAATTCACAAAGTATCTAAAAATTATGCTATTTGTCTGAAGTGATTTCAAAGGAAATGCAAAAATAGTAGCAGGAAAATTGCTAAGCAGCCTTAGACCACATGCTGTACTGCCATGCTTTTTATAAGGGACAAGGGTTTGTCTTTTCTTTAAATAACTTTTTAAATCATGCATATAACTGATACGGAATTCTGTCTTCCAGAAAAAAAAACCATGTGCTGGTAACAGACATATTTAACTTGGAAATACAACTGCATAACCACCCCTATGGTACAACAGCAGTCACTGAAGCTCAGACAACTCCAGAGCAAAGCTATCAGTTGACAATATGGTCAACTAAGTTTCATCACCCAAAGTAGCCTCTACAATTGATTTTGCTAATAAATATTCTCTCCTTGAGTGGCATTTGTCCCTGGATACAGACTACCTGAAAGTATTACTCGGGTAGGTAGGACCTTTACCACAGCTGCTCAGCTCTAACTGGTTACACAGTTCTGCTGTGTGCTCAGAGAAGAGACGTGCACAAGTAGATGTCATGGGAATGCAGGTCTGAGCTCCACCAAAGGCAGAGAGAAACCTGGCACCTGTATTGGCATGAATGTGTAGTGAGCTTGTGTTGAGCAACACACATCTTAGAATTGGGATCATAGTGCAGAAATCATTATCCCATCTTCTGCATAAATAAATTTTATTTCGTGCCACTGAGTGGTACGGTTTTGCTTTTGTGGTTATGGAACTCTGAACTCCCCCCATTACAAGAATTGCAATAAATATTTAGCTCATTCTCAGGCAGCAGCTGTTTATCTTGGTTGTTGATTTCAAACTGTCTCACATCAAATTTCCTGAAACCTAGGATTTCTTATGCACAGAGCAATATTTATTTCTGTTGTAGTTCAAAACATAATCCATCATGAAAATCTCACCATTATGGCACAATTTTATTTCTAAATGAGATAAATATCTGATTCCTTCCCTCCTGCCTTCTTCAAAACCATCTGCAAATTCTTTACTTTTGGCTAGCTGAAAGCATGGAGTAAAGTGCATAAAATGTTTCATTTGTTTCTCCACAAGTGTTCAACTTCAAAGAGAATTCTTAATCACCATTTGCTCTTCATGCAAAACATGGTTCCAGAGAAAACTTTGAACTTGAAGAAAGCTTTTTAAAGAAGTTGTTAAAAATGTATTTCATAAATAGTAGGTGTTCATATGGTCTTTGCAAACACATACATTTAAAACAATTCAAATAACTCATGAAAGAAATCTGTAAAAACATGATTTATCTGAGAATCCTCAGTACAGATGCTTTGCAATGATAAGTTACTAGCTGTAAGTAGCAATTATATCAACCACTATATTGTGTAGATATCCTTATCTGAATCAGCCTTCTGAGTACATACAACGGGGAAAAAAAAGCCAATAGATCAGGTTCTCCTCTGGTCTGTCCAAGCATACCTCTTGGTATGACCCCTTCTCAAATGAACCAGTGAAGGATCTTGTGTACTAAATGAAGACTTATGATAAAGAGTTTACCTTTAACCTACTGGGAATATTCTATTCAGACTTGTTTGAAACATTCCATTTTGACAATATTCATTATCAGTGTCCCTCTTTTATAGTATATTACTCCATCCAATTGACTTTTCCTTTGTCATTGGAGATGTTTATCAACCAGTTTCAAAGATTTCATCCAGTCAGTCCAAATTTTTAATCCAGCTGATCATCTATAGCTTTTTATTCATGATGTGCTGGTCTTTAATTAAGCCATTAGGTCTCCTGTAGAGTCTTCTAATATAGAAGCATTTTGAAGTATAAGGAAGTACATTTAACTATTTGTTCCACCATAAACTTCCCAAACCTACGTGACAGGTGTCAGTAAATCTTTGACAGGGTGAATGCCCTCACACCTCGGTCTGACTGGTACTCTCAGTTCTGGTCTTGCCTTGCCTATGGCCTATGGCCTCTGGATCATGTTGTTCAGTGGATGGATCCTATGTAGCACTCTAGCAGGATGTTAGTTCCAGCAGGATGCTTGTTCCCATTTAGTACCACAATAGGCACGTTAGCTTGACTACAGCTCCTCGCTGAGCTGACTATAATGTTGCTAATGTTGAAACTAAAAGTGAAGTAGGCTGTATCATGTAGGTACAACCACTTACTCCATCTCACCTGCCCTGCCTGTCTCCCCACCACTGCCTCCAGCTCCTGCCTCCCAGCTCCCCTCCCTGGCAGTAACTCCTGGCAGTTGGAACAAAAAGGAAATCTGCCAAAGTTTGTACTGCCTGCATCACTTAATATTGATTTTACGAAGGATGAACACTGACTCGAGTTACTGTCAAAAAAGTAGATTGATGACTGATACCCTTAACTGCTGGAAGATCTTTTAAATATACTTACCAGCAAAGACAGTTTTCAGAACATACTTTTGGACTCAGTGCTGCAGTTATTCTAAAGACAAGCATACAGAGGTGATAACAATTTGTGATCTGTGCTGTAATCTTAAGAAGACTATACCTGTTCTTTAGAAAACTTACAAAAGTTTTCAAATTATTGATTAAAGAAAGGTTGCTTCATTTTGTCTAAAACTTTGTTTGGCATGCTGACTTTTAAAACTAGACAATTTTTCTTTTTTCATTTTCTTTTCTATTTTTTTTAACCAAAATTTTACAGTCTCTCCTAGTATAAGCATGAACTTGTAATAGGGAAGTTTGGAAACACAATATACAGCATTCTCTTTAAACTTCTGTTTAAAATTCAAAGTGTCTAATTAGAAGAGCTTTTTAATTTAAAAGCTCTATTTTTAAAACAATGTTATAACTATAAATCATTTCTAATACCAAATGAATTAATAATGTTTCAATTTTCAGCGTTTTAATAACTTCTTATTGTAAGTAAAATCCTATATAATGTATATGAAATATGCGGTGGTTTTGCATAGTATACGTGTTGCCATAAGAGCACAAAGAAGTCTTTGTTTAATGGATGATCACTGTGAACGGTCAGTGCATAACTCAAAAGGGTGAATAATGTCAGTTTTATTTCTTGTTTTGTAACCAAAAATAAGGGGCAAAGAGAGACCTGAAAGTAAATCTATCTAGCTTAAAATTAAGGTTAAACATCTTAGCTTTTGTAATTACAAGTCTAATAACAACTTGAACTTCTGGGGATAAGGAGTAGGGTTTTGGTTTAGGGTTTTTTTTTTTTGCGAGGAAAATTGCCCATCATGCAAATGGTGGCAGTACAATGACACCCGTATTAGCAATGCTAACTTTTTACTTATATCATGAAGCATGTGGTATTTAACTTGTAAATATTAGTTCAGAAGAAAAAGAGATGCTTAAGTGCTCCAGGCCCTTTGCCAGTATTTCCCCCACTGTACACTGAATCATTGCAGAAGATTACACTATTGTGAAGATAACCTGCAAGCTTGAGCATTGCTTTCTATGGAGTTCTGCTGACAGAACTGTGCCCTGAAGGCTGGGGTACCTCCTTAGAACCATCACCAGAACTGTACATGTAGGAGTCTTCCTATAAAAGCAAATATTTAAAGACACAAAAGCATACAAAGGCAGTTTGCAGACTGTAGCTGAATAAATATTAGGGAAAGGAAGAAAAAATAATAAAGTATATTACACATACAAAAACTATATTAGAAAAACATTATTAAGGCAAAAGAAGTCAGAAACAAAAAAGTTAGAAAATACCAGCATGACTGCCACTTGTGCAATGTCTCTAATTCATTTTCTTGCACATATATCCTAGGATTAGAGATTAATGACTTTTTAAGATAATTATTTCTGAAACAAATAATTCTGAATGACCAAAAATATTCATGCACTAGTATCAAACTTGATGAAGGATTCTGTATGAAACAAGTGGAAAAAAATCAATTACTGAACTAGTTTATTTGGACTTTTCCTAGCTGAAACATTTTGGGAACTACGTTCAAAAGGATCCATTCCCAGAATTAGGGAATAGAGATTATATGCTGCAGCTTTTTATGTCCCTCTTTGTATCTAGTGTTCAAGATATACATCTATAAATTGGGAGAAAAAAAATACATAAGGTGTTGAAAAGACAGAGTTTTATTCCAAAATTGTTTATTGTTAAAAAAGGTGAGGCCATTGGCTGGTAAGTTTAGAGGATCTAATCTTCCAAAGAGCTAATCTTGCCTATCCTTCAACAAAAGCAAGATGACAGTATGACATTTAAAAAGGGAGAGGTGGTGATGTGGGTGTGATCAGTCACCCTTATCAAAGAGCCACACTAAGACAATACAGATTATGTTCTTTGTAGAGATTTACCTGTGAATGTTACTGCAAGGCAGTAGTCTAAAAGTCTAAAGAAATCAGGGTTCCCCACTGTGAAGGAGTCCTCAGTTTCAAACTTTTATGACCAGGATAAAATGGACCCTGACAAATGCAGCTGCAGTAAATGTGAAGTTTCTGCATCTAAATTAACTCATAGGCACATTAATCACGATTCAAGCATGCCGCACTGTAGTGCAGGTTTTATGCTTACTGTTTTCTAATGGCTTGTTGGAGGGCATCAGGGGCTGGAAAACCACTGCATACCAGGAAGGGTAATTAATGTATGAGGTACAAAGCAGTATTCTCTGGCAGTCAAACCAGCCACACTTACCTCAGGCTAGAAGGTATGAAAAACTGTGAGAAATTTTCAAGAAATAGTCAATCTGATGGAATATCTATATCTAATTTCTTTATATATATTTATATATTTATTTTCATATACACATATATATGTAAAATAAAGAAATGGCTTGGATTATAAAATTTCAGTATTTTACCACGACCTAAAGTGCATTGAATCTTCTAAGAATGGATAACCTACTAAAGTTTCATACACCAAGTTTAATTTTAGCTAATAATGCAGAAAAATTGTCCAATCCTCTTTGCTTCCAAAATTGAACTTGCAGGTTTGCACGATGCATACTAATCATTATATTACCTTTAACAGAGACACCTCCTGTCATTCATCAATGGCCCACTTGTAATGCAAATTCCTAACTAACAATACCCCAGATTCTTCTGCTAGGTCTATCTGTGACTTATTTGAACCACATGTTCTTTCTAAGATGCTATAGAACATTAACCTAAATCAGCTAACTAGCCACTTTTTATGACATGCTAAGATATTATTTCCAAGTCAGCCATAGATTCATTAAGGGAAAGTCATGCAAGAAAAATAACCAACACAGTATGATGACTCCTGAACTGTGAAATCAGGCCAGTATCTCAGAATCTGAGCAGTAGCCTTGCGTCCTGAAAACTTCTTTCTTTACCAATTATTTACTCGCCTGAGCAGAGATACAAAAGATACAAATGTATTTCTTCATAGCAGACTTAGTTTAATGGTATTGTCCCTTCTTTTCTTATCCTTCTCCATCTTTTCTTTTATCTATTTGCCAGCTGTGCTTGTACACTTACATTGTAAGTTCTTCAGAAGAGGAGTGGTTTCAGTGAATGATAGGATTCTATCTAACACTATCTGTGATTTGTAACTAAGATTGGTGGCAAAAGAAATTTTTTGTTGAAAACACAATGTAACATATTCTTCATTAAATGTTTCAGATTTTCTGAAAACAGATCTGACATTTCAAGATGGCTTTAACCCACAAACCATTCACTATCTTACCATTCACTATCTAGGGTTTCTTGACCACACTGCCTCTCACAGAGCTAGAAATTTCGTTGTTTTACTGTTGAGCTGCTGTGGCAGAAGGAAAACTTTACTGTTCACCTGGATCTTCTTTAAGCTTATGAAAGATTAGATTGAAACTGGGTGATATGATGTGTATCTGAATTGCTTGGCATGTTATTCTCTGATCCTAAGTATCTATCTCTTAATTTCTGAATGCTGTGTGACTTAGTAGCAGCTGTGGATTGAATTGACCACACATGAAATATTTCTAAAATAACATTTAATTATACATTACATTTCCTATTTAGTAACATGGTTAGCTAGTAGCAGTTCCTTTCCTAAGATGTAATTTACATTTCTCAAAGAGCTAAGACTGTATTTGTTGTTCCTTGCTAGAAGTAATTGGTCCAGGGTTTGGTAATTTGCACTTTCCAGTAGCTGAATACCAAATGTCAGTGTTGATTACAAGATATTTTACATTTTCTAATTGTGGAAGCCTGCTTGTAAATGTGGATATGCACATTTTCATGACAAATTTTAGCTTATGATTCTTCCACGTACATTGTGACTGAAATGCTTCAACCTATGCAATCATCTTGCAATCTGCTGTACACAGCACGCTCGGCTCCTTAATGTAGCCAAAAGGAGTGCACGTGCCTTTCCATGTGCACTGCACTAACCTTCAAACCTATAGCATGTTACCACTGGCAGATTTAATGCTGCCTGAGCAACAGCTCTGTTAGCCTTACATAAAAGATGTGTGCCCACTCTACCAGGTGGAGATAAAAGGTTGAGGTCTAGTTACATAGATGTTAAAAAATATAATTTTATGTGCCTTGTACTTAGACAGAGATGCCAGCCTGCTGCCCTGAGCTAAGTGCTTATATTCTGCTCTGTGGAAAAAAATCAGTGTGTTCCCAGCATTTTCAATCAGACAGGTTTAGGTGGTGCCTTGCTTAGCAGTTGGATTTCTGATCTCCTCTTTGAATGTTGCTACCTCCCATGCCTTTGGTTTTAGATTTTGGATGTCCTTGTAGGACCAAGGCATCTCCAAGTTCAAGCACTGCTTTCAAATAGGGAGCTACAGTTCTTCTTGGATTAAACTCCTTGTTTGTGTCTGAAAATATTGTAAACCCAAGCCTCTACAAGACTCTGTCAAGGCTCTAGTCGTCCTGGAATTACCACCTCATTTTCCAAAGCCTGGATCAACTAAATGTTTCAACTGTCTCTGAGACTGTCAGATGTTTGAATTGTATGAACACTAATGATATGGATTTCCAAGAAGTGACAAATTTCTAAGCATTGAGTTTCTACTTTATATATTTCTTATCTTATTAACTGTTGATATCATGCCAGAAATAGGAAATAAAACAGAAGATTAAAGAGATGCAATTTTAGATTATACTATCTGATATAGAGTGTTCTAAAATACAGTAGAATACTTTTAATGTTACTGCTTTTATCAGCAGATGGGCTTAATTTTAATGCAACTGAAAAACAGTTCTGTTTAACAATTGACAAGGTTTAGTCCAGGATCTACTTTTCTGTGTTATTTTAAATTGCCAGATATTTTTTTCTTAAGAGAGTATCTATAAAAGTAAAACAGTAATTGTAAAAGTAAAATAGCAATTTTACTGAAATATATCCTATTAAATAATTCATTTGCATTTGAATACAGAACTACATTTAACAACAGAAACAATTTACAAGTGGCCATTCAGGCATTTTAAAAATACATTACTGTAGTTTCCCCAAATGACACTGTACATATCAAAAGGAATCATCAGAAGGCATTCAGAAATTCTATTAGCAATACTTTCAATGGCTGGAACATAAGAGTGTACATGTAGCTATATATCTTCAATGAAAGAGCTATGTGTTATTTTGAGTTCAGGGCTGTTAGTTCAATAACCAACTAAACTAAAGAAAATTACATTAAAATGAGTTAATGATACTTAAAACTTTTCTTGTTTCCCATTGCCTCTCAGTTCAATAACTTCTGCCTCAAAAAATGTTTTTTGCATACTGCTTTAAAATTAGTCTAATATTAGGGGTGTCTAGGCAACATCCATTTTGCTGGCTGAATTCTTCCTTTGAATTCTTCAAAAAACTAAGTTTTAATTCATGGTCCAATATAATCTGAATTTATTTCTCTACTGATCCAAACTTAAGAACAACAGGAGTAGAAGTAGATCAAAGCAATTGCTGAGAATTCTACATCTATAATAAATGTAGTTTGGGGTTTTAATTCAAGCTAGTCAGTTCCCTGGACCTGACACCCCACCACATGTGATCTGAATGTGCTGGAAGAAGCAGTCTTTGCCTTGGACCATTGTTTTCCCATTAGAGGCTCGAGTGTGTTGGGTGAGCACCTGAAGCAGAGTTTCTACTGTCATTATCCCTAAAAGGAATCTTATTTGCGAGTACCAAAACCTCTCTGTGATCCAACCACTGTTAGGGGCAGTCAAGGGATTTGTCTCAGTATTGTATTGCTGCCCCAAACGAAAATGCTAATGTAGACAGAGCCTTAATGTTCCGATTTTTATTACTTTGATTTGGCAGTTCTGTTGTGCTTACCTCTCCCTGGGTTCGCTGGGTACTGCTCTGTGATCCAGGCATTCCTCCTTTATCTGTGTCTCTGAGGCAATGAATCTTTTATTGTTTTTTGCAAAATGAAAGAAGTTCAAAAAGAGGTCAATCCAGAACAGCTGGGTGGTTAAAGAAACTGCAGCTAAGTGTGAAATATATCTCCTTAAGCAAAATAAGGCACTGAACCCAGGCCTCGCACCTCCACAAACTGGTAAACTCATCCCACTCAAATGTGATTTTCACCAGCACCTTCTTTGAAACAAAGACATGTTCTAGCCCTCCTTTTTTTTCAGAGGAGCTGTAGTGACCAGGCTAAGGTTCATAGGATAATGTAAATCTCTCCATTCAATCCCAGCTGAGTATTGAAGTCAACAGAGGTGCAACATGGAAGTCGTCTCTACCGGAGTCCCCAGTAGCCAGCTTGGGCAGCTCTGTGCTGGGTCCTTGGGACTGGTGCACCCCAGTTGGCAATGCCTGCCTCTCCCCATACACTTCAGGGTTAACCACCTAACACATTGCCAAGCTATTTTTTGTTAAAGACAAATAAATGTGTCCAGGACTTTCTCAGTCATAAAACATGATAGTTTATAGCCAGGAGAGATTATGTTTTAAGAAAACCATATTTCTTGCAGACAGTAAGCCCTCAAAGTCTACAGGAGGCGAAGACTAGAAGTTTATTTAATATTATTGATTTCCTTATTTTCAGGAGTGCAAACACAGCAAGTCACTGGAGTAACATAGCATCTCTGCAGGTCACACCAACTGATAAAAAAACCTGAATATAAGCACAGTAAGGTTGGTCCAAGAAATACAATTTCAGAGCTCACAGTCCCACTAGGAAATCATACCTGTAAGCCAGCACCTGAAGTCTCCATTCACTTTTTTCTCAGCTAAGAAAACCAAATGGAGGTGAATGGGGAAGGGGTGGGGGAGGGCAGTAGGAAAAGAAAAGAACAGGTATAAGAAAAAGAATAGTTGAAAAAAAAATAAAAAAGAATAGCATGCTTTAGCCATTTGAAGTTACAATTTCTAATATGCAGTATAACTCCCAGTAACGTAGTTATTTGAGTATACACTTTACAAATATATTAGACAGGCCAACAAAAAGTCAGTACATATTCTGTGACAATACACAGAATCCCAACAGAGTTAGTGTTGCCATACTTTGGGAGATATAAAGACAAAAGAAAATTTACACATGTATAGAGGCTTGTAAAGACATCAGATGATGACAGAAAAGACAGTATTTTCTCTTATGTGGTTCAAGAACTCTGCAGTACTTGTGCTTTAACAATAGTTGTCACAGATTAGCTTTAGTTGTCATCTGCTGTGTAAATCAAAGGAAAACTAGGTCGAGCTGTACTAAAAAGCATATAATTGCCATTGTTATCTATAGGATAACTCCTGTTTGTGACTTAACTTCACAAAAGCTGCCAGGTTGGATCAGATCATTAGTCTATTTTGCTCAGCATCTTATCTCACTGTGGTTAGCACTGGATGATTTAGAAAGGATCATGAAATCCCAGCATTGACAAATACAGAATGAAATATTGACAGGACATATTACTTCATACCACCTGTGACTTAATGACTGGTTTATGCCTTGGAGCATAAGCTTTAAATATAATGTATATGAGGCAGGATTAAAAAAAAGTAACTGTGAATTACTATATGAAATTATTTGCTTGATGAAACATCGTATTCTGAAATGTGAATTTGATCTGAAACTGAGATGAAGCGCATTGTTTTGTTTGCAACTTTCAGTGTAGAAACGTTACATTCCAGGCTATAATGGATGTTAATATGTGTTTCCTAAATAACTGTAACATTTTATGGAACATCTAGAAAATGATACTTCTTCATCTTGGTTTCCTAGATACTCAAACTGATTCCTAAAGCCTTGAAAGCACAACCTTTAAGGTATCATGGAGAAAGAAACCAGAGTTCCAAAATGGATATGAATATTGTAGAGCTCCAGCTAAAGGAAATACCACCAAAATGGGAGCAGATTGCATTCTGTGTTAGAGATATACATTTGAGTCACCACCAGCTTCATTTAAAGGCAAATAGAAATAGGTAACACATTTAGAAAGGTTTGTAAACATAAGAAAAAGAAGAAAGCCACACTTAACCTACTTAGTTATTTATGAGTTTATGTCTTCTCTGCAGGTAATGCCAGCTTAAATACTCTCATCCTGGCCTGTTTTTCAACATGCTGCAATTTCTGTCTTCCTCCTCACCCCAGTGCTCCAGCTCACAAATTTGGCCCCACATTAAATTGAACTAGAAAACTGATGTGAACTGAAGAAAAACAATCTTTTTCTTTAAAAAGCTATCTAGGTTATTATTTTTAGCTGGATTAACTCCATAGCATGAAGTCTTTCTAAACACTGTATATTAGATTTTATAGCTCTTCTCAAATTTGCAAGTAGATTTTATTCCAGATATTTACATAGGGTTAATACCCTATTCATTGCAAACTGTGGCTTTATGCCAGAGAAAAATGAGAAATAACTTTGCTATGGTTAAATCCCAGGCCATTTTTTTAGGTTTATCAAAACATAAAATCTTAAAGGAGCTATAGTTTAAGTACCTTATGCCTTCAATTTTGCCTTATGACCAGATTTTCAAGCAAAATTAATTACTTTACATCAAACCGTGTCGATCCAGAGCATGCTATGGGTTAAAATGTGTTTGTAAGACTGCTATTTGTAAGAAATGTTTAAATTTTATTAGGTATTAGAGGCTGCTTCTTGTGACCCTGACAAGGCACTTTCCTTCTCCAAACCCTTCTTTCCTACAATGAGAGAGAGTTCTGTAAATATGGACCTTACTAACCATCTAAGACTTGCTGCCTGCTCTGAAATATTAGTATACCCACCATATCAAAAGGAGCCAGAAAACCAGGTTGGTCAAAAGCATGTCTCAAGTGTCAAGTAGTCAAGTTAGCATCAATTTAACCTGAAAGAAGTTGAGACCTTTTGTCTTGTGAACACATGGTCAGGTAGGAGAGCAGGAGACCAGCCCTACTACAGCATCACTGAGGCAGGGACTGTTGGCACAAGGGGGCTGGAATGGGGCCCTGGGCCGTGGGCAGGGTAGGTCAAATCCCCAGGGAAGCTGGGCAGGGACTTTAGTACCCTCAAGGTCTTAACAGGTCATATCAAACGTGTGGTTCAGAGCAAGTCCCAACACAGTAAATACTTTGCACCCTGTGTCCCACACAGAGGTTATCTGCCTCCTCTCGTAACAAGAATAATTAACATTAAAGCTGGTCATAAAATTCAGAGAAAATCTTCTTTTTTTGGAATGTTTTACTTCATCGAAATGCAAATTTTTCACTAAAACTGTCCAATTGTGATAAAATCCCATTGGAAATCTGCCACCAGACAAGCTTTGAAACTTTTCTTGGTGTCCTGCCAGTTCATCTCTTTGGTTCCTCAATAAAGCACCTGCTGGGTACCAAGACCACAAGCTCTGGGTTTTCCAGGGGCTGCAGGACAGACAGACAGGTGGATGTCCCTAGTGCCAAAACTCCATACTATTTCATAGCAAATGTGAATATTCCTGGATTTTGGTCCAAGTCAGAGTGAGAACAGCTTTCCAGATGTCAAAATAAGCCACAAAAGGGAATGATCTTTTTTTTTTTTCTTTTTCTGTTTCAGCTCTACTCCAATGTATTCAACAAATTAAAGAATGAAGGATTCTGGCAGAAGAACCTTTTTTTTTTTTTCATCAAAGACTTAAAAAGAGATGAACAGTTGTGTATTCTTGTTTGGAGAGATTGCATTTATATGCAATTCTTTGTTATTTTTTGAACATTTGTTCAATCAAGTCTTACTTTTATTTATTGTTCACATGAAAAGCTATATAAATTTTCAGACAAATGAGAAGCAATTTATCTAATCTCTCTGGATTACTAGAAATCATCTGATGGGATGACATGTAAAAAATTTTATGAGTGCAGCTGAAGAGGGTAGGACTTAATAAAATCCTGTCATATAGAGAAGAGACTGACTTAGGAGGGAGACATAAATGGGTAGCATTAAATATACAATCCGAGTAGGGAGAGTTTATCAGCAAAGTTCCTGACCAGAGCTTGTGGTCACTTACAAATTCCACTAAATGGTCCTGGCACAAGAAGTGGGACTGTTCTGATGACATCTGGTGATGAGGGAAAGCTGAGTGACAGTCTCCATACTACAAAGGATCAGAAGATTCAACACAAATAAAAAACTTAGAGTCCCTATGTTCTGAAAATGTTATTTAAGACAATAAGATGCAAGCTTATGCACTTAATACTGAGAATTTCTGTTCTGAAATAGAATTCATCAGTTGGAAATGAAAAGAGAATGACATTCTGTGGCATTAGGTAATCATGGGATAGTGTAATGATAAAAAACAAGTCCAGAATGTATCAGTTGATATGTTCCTATAGAGACAGGGAAGTATTAATGTCATCGTACAAAGCTCATGTGGAATGGTGAGTACAACCCCTGTCACCTGTACTCAGAAAATATGAGATCATACTAGAACAAACACAAAGAAAGCAGAGCAAAGGAATGGAGATACTATCACATGAAGAGCAAATAACAGCTCCTTATCCTAGTCAAAGAAAGCATAGGATACTACTGCTATCTATGCATATAGCAGGAGATAATCACTGCAGTGAGAAAAGAACTGTTTAACTAAGAAAGAATATGAAATAAAAAGTGAAGGAGTGTAACTTGGTCATATACTCATAGAATAATTAAAACTGCTGAAAATAAAAAGTTACTAAAAATCAATGGCAAGCTAAATAGCAAAAGTAGCAGTAGATTGGGGTTTGGGGGGCTTGTTTTTTTTCAATTTTTAATCTTTTAATGTCAAGAAGTTTATTGTTAAATTTAGAAAAAGCATGGTACTTCAAGTTTTCCTGCCATAGGAAGTGGATTGGACACTAGAAAGTCACTTCCAGTTAAATTTAAGGTGAAAACCAATTACATTTAAGGTCCCAGTCTACCTGATGGGCAAAAGCAAAAAGCTAGACCTTTACCAAAAGCAAGAATGACATGGCACTCAAATAAGCATCTAGCCTGCACTTAATTTAGATAGAATAGATCAAACTGCAGCTGCTTTTCTTTTGCATAAGAATGACAAAGGATGAGATACAATCTTGTGGACAATGATTGCAACAAAACACATCTTTTTTCTTTTTCTTTCTTTTTTTTATTTTTTGGGTTTGAAACATTTAACAGTTAGGAGAATGAAGGGACCATGTTGATCACTTCTGATCATGCTCTAAGAGAAAGAATTGCACTAGTGTAATACATTGTAATAGTACAATACACTCTGCATAAACAGTGCAGTAAAGTGTAAGACTGCAGCCAATATCACTGTCAGCCTCATCATTCCAAATCAGCATAACTCTCTAATAACAGAGGTAGGAAGAATTGAAAATAAGGGCCAAATAATTTTAATGATAGCAAAGGCCTTAATCAACAATTTGCTTCATTAAACACAGAATGCATCTCAGCCTGACAAAAATTCAAAGCTGATTAAAAACAGGCCAAGTGGTAATTTAAAAAATGCTTGTCAAGGAAGAAATCAACTGAAAGTGTAATTCTCAATCCTTTTATACGCATCAGTGGGGTACTAATACATTTGTGCAAAAACCACTTGACTATGTTGAAGTTAAACGAATTCAAACTGGGTAGAGAGAGAACACTATTAAGTGGATTTTTTAATTATTGGATAAAAGATGGAACAGCAGAGCCTCCAAGCCTGCCATTCAGTGATGATACAATACAGAATGTTTCTTGTAAGGTAACATAACAGACTCACCCAGATCTGCAAACTCTTGGGACAAATCTGCTTTAGAGTTTCCTACAGTCAAATCCTAAAGTCCCTCAGAAGTTAAAATTTGCCAGCAGTTAAGACCTTTCAAATACAACTTTGTTGTCATGGACATTGTACAGATATTCTCCTACAGTTCTGTGTCAAATTGCAAAAGTCGTAGCAGAACGGTTAAATTTCCTGACTTCATCAGATACATTCAGATCTGTTTTAAAAAGAAAAAAAAAAGGATTTAACTATTTCATAGGAAGCCCTGGAACTATAAATCAGGATATTTTTTAAATTATGTCACCCATGGAAAGTTTTTGTTGGTCACATAACAAAGTAATAGGCCATCCTGTTTTTCATCCATGAAGTGGAGGTTCTCCTATATTTCAGCTCCCTCCAATATATTGCTAGATTCACTAGCTCTCAGTCTTTCTCTTCTAAGAAAATCTTATGCTTAAGTTTCTTTGACATCTGCTCCTGAGGATTCTTTGTAAAAAAACAAAGATCTGGCAGAAACAGAACACCTGATAGCCAAATTATTTCTTTAATTATGTGGCAAATATATTGATACCAAGTGTTAAAGTACTTCTGTAATATTCCTTGTCTCATCTCAGGACAAGACAAATATAATGCCTTCTGAATAATTAAAAGAGGCATGTAGAGCTTAATATTAAAACATGGAAAATATTTTTAAATTCTCCACATTCTCATATTCTACTCATCTTTTTGATAATGGAAAGGACAAGAAAAAATTCTTCAGTAACCCACTTTATTCACTGAACATACGACTTCTGAATACAAAAAGTACCCCTTCTTCTCTTCTGGGAATTTTAACAGTATTTCAACAATAGATGCAAATAGAACAAATAAAGGATCATAAGTTAAAACTACGTTTCAGAAAAAGCATAGCAAAGCTCCTCTAATGATTTTCTGTTAAGTACCACCTGGAGGGTGATGTTTTGGAGACAGGAGGAGAATGGAGATTGTGCGCTGTGTCAGTGGAGAGATGCCCATTTTGTTGGCTTCTCTCTTCCTGCTTGGGAAACCTATGCCTGCAGTCAGTTTTAAAAATTTTGCCATAAAGACCACAAGTAAAAAGAATAAATGCAAGAGAAGAGATGAAAGGACAGATTTTATTTTTTCTGAAAGGCTGAGAAAGAAAAGTTCTCAAAAATTAAGCATGCATATTTTTTTCCTAGCAGAAATATTTAAAAACCAGTGGTAAATTATATTAGTACTATTAAAAACCTGAAAACTTATCCCACAGCCATATAAAAATTAGATTATTCTTACTATTAGATAATACATAAAATTCACAGTAACTGCATGGGAGGCAAGGCTCTACCTACCAAAAGTCTATATTTATTTCAGTATTTCCATCTATATAAAAGCAGTACCCGCTGCCTGATATTTAATTTTTTTTGCCTTCAAACAACAGTGGTGGTGGAAAGAGCTCCACAGGCTTCTCATGACATCTTCAGGAGACTAATGCTTCAATAAGTACTCCATGTACATGACTCAGGAAGGAGCTTACATTAGCAAAGTTACTGGATCAATTTCTTGAGATGGTGATTATAGTTTTTAACAGGCTGGAGCACATACTGTAAAAGGAATTGTAGCCTCAGATATTCTGAGACTCAAAGTACAATGTCTGACATATCTATACCTCAACAGCTTTAATACAAATTATGTCTGAGTTCATGTTTTCCACAGAAACTTCAAAAAACCACATTCCTGGTAGAGCTTCCTCTAAACCATTTTCCTGCCTAATCACTTCCAGTAGAGGCAAGAACCTACTTCTTTTCTTTTGTACTTTGCAGACAGGCTACCTGAATGACTAATGAGAACCATTGTGTTGCGCATGCAGGCAGAGATAGGCACAGGGAGCACGACTTAATTAGACCATACTTTTATTAACTTGCTTCTTTTGGAAGCTGTCCACTAATAATCCATGCTGCATTGGTCATCACTCCTTCCTTAATTGTTTGCACATGTAGCTACCATCAGCTTCAGATCCAGTCCCTGGGCTATTCAGGTCACCATTATCTGCTCTTTGCATGAAATCTGAAAAGGTGAGTAAACCAGTGTAGTCCATATTATTCAGTGACAGGTCCAGCAGGAGTCTTCCTCTCTATTCTTTCATTAACTAAGCCTATGGTAAGGCCCTACTAAACTGCAGCAGACTCAACAGAGTTCCCAAATCATGTAAGAGAATCCTGGCAATGACAGAGAGAAGATCCCACACAAACTTCTGCCTTGATCAACCTAGCTGTGAGAGAAAAATTCCCTCCCAATTATAAAAAAGTCTTTACTGTTAAAACTGGCCTTTAGGGATCCCAGGCCACTGAAACCAGATGGAAGTTCTGGAACAAGACTTACTCTTGGTGGAGAAGGACTGGGACAGGAAGCATTTACACTAACTAGAGAGGTAGGGCATTTCAGTCTGGAGAAGAGAAGGCTCAGGAGAGATCTTCTCAAGGTGTGTAAATACCTGGTGTTAGAGAATGAAGATGAGAGAACCAGACTCTTCTCAGTGGTGCCCACTGACTAGACAAGAGACAATGAACACCCGAAATCCCATCTGAGTACAATAAAGTTATTTTTTACTGTGACGATGGTCAAACACTGGAATAGGCTGTCCAGACAGCTTGTGGATTAACCAGCCTTGGTGATATTTAAAACCTGGCTGGACAAGCTCCTGGACTGTCTGCCCTATCTATTCTTGCTTGAGCAGGGGAGTTGGACTGGATGGTCCCAAGAAGTTCCTTACAGTCTACATGTTTTTGTAATTATGCGAAAATATTACCGTTTTCTATTTGTGTTACAAATGGAGCTGAGCAAACATCTGAAATGCACACTAATAATTCAATGGATTTATACAAGATTTGATCCAGCAGTAGTTTCAAAGAGACATGATCAATTGTTTTTACATAGAGGCCACCAAGAAGGATGACAAATTAGCCTGCTTTGTGCTGCCAAAATTACTCTGCTTCTTAAACTAGCTCATATACAGCCATCTTTCATTATAATGGACAGGATAGTTCTGCCTTTAATTTTTATGACCATTTTTTTGTGCTTTAGGACCCCTGCCTACCAATTTTATCAGAACTCCTTATGTTTTAAGCAAGGCTAGACTTTGACTCGTGAATCTGATCACAGATGAAAAGGCTAGAACTCTAAGTGAGCATTTATATCCACACAAAATGAACATTCATTTTTAAATTACTGGCAGCACTGAATGCCAGTGCTTCAAGTACCAAGATAAATTATCCATACTAGATGGAGGGCACATGAATATCTGTTTACGGGAAAAAACTGTAGTGATCAATTCAACGAATGATTTCAAACAATTTCACTAAATCAGTGAAGCTTGAAAATGTATTATTTTAAATGTGACTTCTTTTAGTGTAACTGAAGTTGCCTAGGCATCAAATTTGAATAAGTCAATCCTAAACAAAAATAAATCCTTCTATACATGGAATCTGTACTATTTTAACTAATACTGTTTTAAATCAGTGTAAACTCACATTCTGTACATAAATGAGCCAAGCACTGGAAAACAAAACTAGCAAAGACCATGAATACTTTTGTATTTAAAGGAGAAGCAGTGTGGAACATGGTCAGTAGTATTTATTTGTGCAGTCATTGACATTGCTTAATTAGTTCCTTCATGCAAACTAGATGTTTTGTTAATGGCATACAAACCTGGCAGTTTGTTTCTTGCTGTCACAATGACAGGGAAAATAGGAGCCCAAACCTAAGAGTCCCTAACAATAGAGTTATTTGGGCAAACAGACAGAGTCCTTATACAAACATAACTGTCCTTATTGAGACAGTGAACTCATTCCCAGGTGTAGGTATTTATTATAACTAGGTCATAAAATAGTGTTGCAGTGGAACAGCCATTGCCAGACCAAAAAGCATCAGACCCTGCTTTAGATGCCCCAGATACAATGGAGAGTGGAGGGTTCTTCCATTTCATTCCATCTAGGTTAAGCTCTGTCTTTTCCTGGGCCTCATTGCTTTGATGCTCCACACAAAGACCATGGGCATCAAACTGATTGAGGCTGAATCAGAGAAGGAAAAAAACCCAACAGATAATAGTAGTTTAGGCTCCCTGGTCTAAGTAGCTGTGATTCTCCAAGAGAATTCCAGCATACAAAGGCACGAGGCAAATATAAAAGCAGATATATAAAATTTTAAGAAAATACTTTAATTTTTATGTGATATTACTCAACAACCACGTTCGAAAACAAAATTTACAAGTTTATCCTTTACTATGGCAGCATAGCCTTTGACCTCAGAACTGAAAGCTCTGGAGTAGAAGGTGCAGTGATGTCTAAGCTGGTTCCCTTTTTGGGCACAGAAAGCAGGAAAGACATTTTTTGTGAGATTTCTCAACACTCACAACAAGCTTTGCTGTTTCTTAATTTGGTACAAAATGTCTCTGGACTCTAGCTGGCAGATTTGAGCTTACCAGTAGGTTTTATTTAACTCAGAGAGCTGTACAAAGTCCTATCATGCAATGCAGATATGTTGATAGGAGTCTCAGGGTGTGCATGCATAAAAGAAATAGAAGAAATAAAGTAGTGCATTATTGCCACTGGAAACTTTCAGTAGTCAAATCAGCTTCTGTCTTGAAAAATTTGCTTTGAAATAGCAAAATGTTCTGAAAGTGTTTTCCTTGCTTTCTGTATTTCTGTACTGTACACTTTGTTGATGATTCATTTTCTTCAGCTAGCTGATAGCATTGCTTGCAAATGAATCAAATTGTTTGCTATTATTTAATCGAAAACGGAAAGAAGTTACCCTATGGTTCAGAGGTCTTGTACTACCAGACATTTACAAAAAGCAATAAACATTCTGATACCCACAATAAAATCTGGAAATTGGCAAACCTGACTGTTTGGCAGGTAATTTATTGATGCAGTTTTCACATTTTTGAACAGTGCTTAGGTTAACACATGCCAGTTAAATACTTATTGATCAATATGACTCTGTACAGTGTTATCTGCTGTTATTACGGTTTTAAAAACTGTGTGAGAATGCTTACCAAGGGTTGTATGACAATGACACATGTTATGGGCAGCAGTGAGATTATAAAATCTTTAGTGTTTTCATTTCTTGACTTCTCTAATGTGGAAATATGTAGGTGAAGAGCATAATTCCATGTTTGTAGGAAGCACTCCTCATCTGCTCTTATGAACCTTCATAAGCAGAGGAGACTAAAGGCATCCAGAGAGAATTCGCTATCTGATACAAATTCAGCTAAGTCACTCCTGGAAAACCTTTTTGTCTGAGAACTGCAGTGACATGGCCCTCTCCTCTGGAAGAATTAGAAGTAAAATGGAATGAGTCATATTTTTCTCTATAGAGGCAATCTATGCAGCAAAGGATGTATTTTCAAATCTTGTGGCCAACCTTTGTATTTGCCATAGCTGTCAGTTTACTAAAGTCATTTAGTAATCAAGCTCAAATAACAGTTATATTAATGGGGAAGCTCTGTAACATGGTGATCAGATTTAAACATCATTTTCAAGGGAGAGTCAGGCTAGAAAGCCAAAACTGGATAGCTTACAAATTATTCTGCTATTATTGTGCTAGCATCATATTCTTGACACTGTCACTGAACAAACTTGCTTTGCGTTTTTCTCTGTGAGTTACAAAGGGCAAGTGATGGTCCAGCTTCCCCATGCTACTAAAGAAATTGCCATGAAATTTCTTCCTGATGCCAAACACAGCAGAAGTTTACACACTGATTTAAACTGATAAAGGACTTGAGGCACTAAATGCTGAGCCAGTGATCCAGCTGAATCTCTTTTTTCCTTTCCAGTGTGCTGTCACATTAATCTGCCAGTTTTCTGTTGCTCCTAATTATTGCTTGTCTCCAGTGATGATGTAATATAACTCTGCTGGAAGGAGTTTCAAATTTCTGTACTCTTTGTTGTTGTTGTTGTTGTTGGTGTTAATTTAATGAAACTTATCCAATGGGGTCTTTTTATGCTTCTTTGGGTACACATACCTGTGACTGAAGACCTTAAACGTGACAAGATGGTGCCTAAAACCACTATTTCAAATGTCACTGAAATTTTGGTAATTGCATTATGCCAGTGGGTGCATTGTGCTCACTCCCTCTTCTCATCCTGTGTCTTGCGTGATGCCTCTCTGCCCTGTAAGTCTTAAATCACATACCAATTTCCAAATGGCAGGCCTGCTCCAGCTATGTAAAGACTCAGTGCACAGTGCTATCAACTGAAATTCAGACACGAGATGCAGCACAGATCTCTCAAGTTTTTGATAGATCAAAATTATTTCAATGGTTTTAAGCACACTAAACTGCCTCTCTCTGCTCCTTGTCTGTACAGGAGGCCATCAGAACACCTCAGGAGTAGGTGTAAGACCACTGTGTCCTTTTCCCCTTCCAGCTGGACCCCCATAGCAAACAGTCTTTCACCCCATTGACTGCAGGGCTTCTTCCTCTGGAGCTCAGAGGGGACAAAAGTCATTATTCCAGTAGAGTTATATATGCCCTTCAGGTTTAATGTAATAGTGAAATGTCCTCAGATATGTATGGATCTAAGGGCAGCTTTTTTGAAGTTGTAACTTCCAGCAGGCTTCATGTCCCTGATTGTCTTCCAAAACTTTGCCCTCATAGTGCTGCTGGCTCCCAGTCTCCACCTGTTATCACCTTATGTAGGCATTCCAAAAATGTTGTGTGGAAAAATAGTGTGATGCACTAAAGTGAATTTGGTCATATTTAACTTTGAACTTGTCTCTCTTGACAGCATGTTGCAAGTACCATTACAGTGTAATTTGGCTGCAGAAACACAGAGCCACAGAGCTTAGAACAGTTTAATTTCTCAATTATGCACCACTTTCTGGATTTACAGAGAAAGCCTATTGTTAAAGATATTTTAGCTAACCAGCTCATGGCAGAAAGGGGTTTGTGTACAAAGCTCGTTAGTCCCAACACTGAGCTGGTCATAATACCTGGGCTCACAGGATCCCTGTGGACTTGATGGAATGACTAAGTTTATTAACTATTCCAAAAGGCAGAATTATATTTTTCTTTCCATTCATATTCTGGAAAATTGTGGTATTAGTAAGAAAGTTAAAATATTGGTTTGGAACACTAAAACAGTTTTATTTCTGGACAGAGAAAAAAAAATCTTTTATTAAATTGATAGGAGATACATTGTAAAGTTGCAGTCTTCCAGCAGGAGACAAAAGCATCTGGTGTAATGCCACCTACACTGTTCTTTTGTCCTGCTGTTTCCTCTTAACAGGACAAGGGCATAGTAGTATAAAGTGCATTTGATTTCTGCATCTGCCTGCATTCTGCAACCTACTGTTGTTCTGCAGTGCTCACTGCAGGAGCCTGACAAAGCCAAGACCCTATGTTTAAGATAATTTCTCAAGCAAGCACTGTACTTTGTCAACTTTTATTTAAAAACAAAACAAGGTATAACTGCAGCCAACAGGTCTGTACTCTGTAGAGAAAGTGTATTTATAAAGCCTGCAATTATCTTAGAAAATAATGCAATTTTTCATCCTAAAAAGCAATTTCCAGGAAGCAGCATTAACAAAACAGCAAGAAAAACAAACAAACAAAACAACAAAAAACCCCTCCAACAACAAAAAAGCCAATTCTTGTTCTGGTTATCTTTGTGCTTGAGTTTCTGTATAGAAGCTGTAACTGAAGATTGTAGCTGTAAATGCTCATCACAAAGCATTTCCAAAGAAAAACCTGTTTAGCTACCTGTTATCTCACTCGTAAAGAAAAGGTATTATTCGGAATTTATGTTCCCATGTTCCTTATTGATCTGAACTGCTTATTCTGGAACCACCCCCTCCTAGAGCAAGAATTTAAAAAATGAGTATTTCAATGCTGAGTAGGAGTCAATAGTACCTCATTGCAGGTATTTGGAAAGAAAAGTGGCAAGAGAAATTCATACTGTTGGGCACAATTTATGTGAGTGTATGTATATAGGTTTCATTCAAAGGTGGCTTAAGTGAGTCGGATAAATAGAATAGAATTATAAAACACGGGTTTTTTTATTTTTTTTTAGTTACATTTTTAACTATATTGCAAAATCACTTTACAAGATTTCTGGCTTTCATAGCCTGTTATTTCACAAACTTGGATTCAAAAGAGGCCTAAAAGTAGACATGTAGTAATTTTTCCAGGTCTAAGAAGTAAAGGAAAAAATGAATACTCAAATGTAATCAACAACTGCATTTTTCAGAAACAAAAGGATAGAGCCCAGAATTTGGTAATATTAGCTACAGGGGAAAAAAAAAGAAAAAAAAGGGGAAAAAAAAAACCACACCAAAAAACCCCCAATACCTCCAGTGTCAATCTGAAAAAGTTCTTTCCAGGTTTTTCCCATGAAGAACAACTTCTCTTTTCACAGAATTGGTGGGACCCTGACTGCAACATTGATGTTAAGTAATAGATGAGAATCACTAAGGATGGCACTGCTACTAAAGAAAGTGGAAATGAAAACACTTTTTTGGTGCACTTTAGCTATTAAAATTAAGAAGAAATCTTGATTTCTGAATGATGGCTGCAGGTTACTTAGATTGAGAGGGAAGAGTAGCAGAAAAAGTCACTACTAGAGTCTGTTGCTCGTAGCAAGGTATCATAAAAAAAGCAGTCATCAGACCCTTTTGTGAATGTGCATGTGCTGGTTGAATCAGCTCAGAATGTTACCTGTGCTATACGGCAATCAATACTCATGAATCAAAAACACTTACTGCAGTAGTAGGCACCTCAGCAGACCTGACTGGAAGTAACAGCGTATGCAGCAAGACAAAATAATGTGCAAACAACATGTACTGTATATTGTTTTCACTTTCTTTTTTTCCATTTCATTTCAACTGTTTAAAAACAGTGCTTGACTAGCACCTGAGAAGAATCTCTCTGATTTACAGCACAGGTTTCTGCTGGGCTGTCAGTCTGATGAAGGCAGCTGTAGGGATTTGTCCCTTCAGGAAACTTTTTGAATTTCAGTGCTGCCCTGATAAATGTTCATTGAAGGGGAAAAGTAAGTTGTGAGGGAAAATGTGCAAAGCTGTGAGGATGGGGGAAGACAACCATATGCACCAAATAAATAGGAAAAACAGACAAAAAAGCAATTCCTCCAAGTGAAAAAAAAAGACCCTTGAAATTCTGCTTCTGATTGAGCTGATTGAGCTTTTGACTGTACCTTTACTGTTATGTCCCTAAATGCTATTTACCTGAAATGTCTACAAACCTCTTCTTTAAACAGAATTGAAAATTATACACTTGATGTTTAGTTTTCAGCTGACATTTCTATATTCTCTGTGTCTGACAGGTATGAGTGTGCTGGACTTGTGTAGACTAATGCAGTACAAACATCTAGCCCACCGTCCTGATGAGTAAGGAAAATTAAGCAGTACGGCTCACATAATGACTTTTTAATGCAGAAGGTTATTGGGTTATACGCATTCAGAAGAGACATTCAAAACCCACCTGGACGCCTTCCTGTGTAACCTCATCTAGGTGTTCCTGCTCCGGCAGGGGGATTGGACTAGATGATCTTTTGAGGTCCCTTCCAATCCCTACCATTCTGTGATTCTGTGATTCTGTGATTCACAGGCTCACCAAGTATGGTCTTGTTGGTATCCTTTTACCCCTCCTAGAAAATTGCAGCACTACAGAGTACAGGCATCTTAAAACACAGTAAAGAAAGAAAATCTTGCAATATGAATTTTCAGTAGCCTTAAATTTTCTTCGCCAGAGCAAATTAAAGCAGTTAGATAGTCTTGTTACTGCTTCAGTGATAAACAATAAAATATAAAGCTGTTCTCTAGAAAATGTCAGGACACAGGAATGTTTTTGCCTGGGATTATTTTCATGCAACAGAAGAATCCTTGATTGTCTATGAGAAAAACAACTTATACCACCACAGTTCATAATGAAGTTACCACGGTCTATAAAGAAGCTTTCATCTGATCTACAATCAGAGTAAATATTAAACATATTCTGTTTCATTTGAAATTATTTTCTTTTAAATGTTATTTTCCTTTTCATTAACTTTTTTGTTTTGTTTTGGCCTCCAAATTGCTATCCTGTTTCAAAAACGCCATACTAAATTTGTCCCAGGTTTGAAGCTCCTAAATTTCACACAGGGGTTAATGGCAATGCCGTACTTTTCTTTATTTCAGCCAAGTTTTTGTAGCATATGTATGTGTATGCAGATGCTTTCTTCTTGCAATCCAAGAGCACTGCTAAGCTGCTAATGCAACTAATTCAAATTTGAGACATTTCAGAGTTCTGTTTTCCTGTATGTTATTAATATATTCCCTTTTTTCTCCTGTTCTCCATTCAGACACAGTTCCAGCTGGTGCCCTATGCAGGCCTGCAGCTCTAAGGGGCTTTCCATGGATAACAACAGAGCAATCTAATCTCAGTGAGAACATGCTTGCTGTGTCCTTATTTCTTCACAGCAAAATACATGGTCTTGTATTTTATCTATTAAACACTGAACTCAATACAGGATCCTTACCTTCCATCCTGCATCTTCTTAAGGTGTTCAACACTGAATAATCTCAGCATTTTACCAAGATACATTTTTTTCACAGCTTCCTCAGGAGCCAAGGAGTCATGTACAGGGTGGACTGTTGAAGTGTATTAGTTGTGAGTAGGGCAGGTACCATCAGGGAAAATAGAATAATTCTCAAATTCATTTTTGTAGGTGGAGAAAGGCAAGTAGAAATAACTAGAAATAACTACAGTATTTTTCAAATTATGCTTTTTATATCACAGCTAATGCCATAAGTTAGAAATTATGATATATTTTACTAATATTTAAAGAACTTGCCTAAAAGAGGAGGGTTTTTTGAAGAGCAGTAGAGTCTTTGATCTTTCTGTAAGTTTTGTATATCTCCAAAGCTTTTCTAAAAATCTTAGTATTGAATAAATTGATCTATTATTTCCAATACTTATACTATATACTATTTACTATACACTAGAATGAGTAGTCTCCAGATATACTTGTCTATATGCAGATAAGCTTCCCAAATATCCTATTGCTTCTTTAATTTCAATAACTTTTACCACATTTTCTTTTTAATTTAAGCAATATTTCCCTTATAGCTCTTCTGAAAAACACACAGCTTAGAAAGAATAGCAAGGATGTAAAGGGAGTTCCCAAAACCACATTTATTCTTGAAATTCAAAAAAGATCTGTATCTTTTTGCATGAAGAATGAGTGGTATAATGTTCCTTGAACTCTGATAACCCATGAAACCAAGGGCTAGCACAAGCCAGACTGTGAGGATTGAAAGCAGTTAATATCACCTTCCCATGCTTTCTTCTGCAGTGGGATAACTGCTGAGGCAACCCCTGTATTAAGTATGTTAATTTCAGCTTTGTGCAATCACTTTGACCTGCAGGAGGTGAATCATTCAGCCATTTATCTGCTAATCAATTCTGACATCTTCCAAGATCAGGCATAATTAATCACACCTCCCTTGGTTTTGTGTTTTCATAAACAACATTGTTCTGCTGTCAAGATCTCTTGGTTCATTATAGTTGGGAGCATGCCACCTGTGATTCAAGACTCCTTTCTTTCATGACAAAACATCATGTTGATAAAATAACCCTTTTATTCTAATTTAATTATACTATAGCTTTGTTTAAGATGATACCTATTTGGCTTCCACTGAAGGGTAATGTAATATACTAATTCTGTGGAAAGAAAAAGCATCACAAATACTGACTCATTCAGCTGTATGACCTATCACTGGACGCAGGAATAGGTTTTGCCACACTGCTTAATATTTATTATTCTGCGATTAGTTTGGATAATGGAATCGACTAACTGTTCCTGTGCTTCAACGTTATACATCATTATTCTGGGAATGTTGATCTGCCTCATCTTTTTATTCTAGCTTCTGGGTCCAGAAAGTATAACTAAGATCTTCCATGTATTTCCAGAGGCAGATGTATTTCAGAAGATTTTGGTGATTTTCTTAGCAGTCTTTCTCCATACTTGCTGACACATCACATTAGATATATCCAGCTGCACTTTCAGAACATCATGTATTGTTTGATGCTTCATGAGGTATACAGATTTCATCATTTCCTCTCAACGTGTTACATTTCAATATCCCAGGTCTGTCTGATCTTAAAAGACTTATGTAAGTCCTCTCTGACAATGCACTACATGGTAGCAAATCCTGAACAGAAGTGAGGATGATAAGAGGCAATCAAACTGGCTCTCTCCAATGTCACTAATGGACTGTTTCAACTATCAGGCTGAATAGGTCTTGGACCTCTTAGCAATCAGTTTCCTGCATTCCACTGAAACAGGCCACTTACGCAGTCTCTGAGGTGGCAAAGTCCATCATCAAAACTCATCTAGGTTAAAAATTTCCTTACATTCTTCAGCAAAAAAAGGTCGTAAGACACTTTGTATGTCACAGAGTAAAAGTACACACGTGCAGACAGGACCTATGCAACAGACGATGATATCCATACTCAGATTTACTTCACAGTGGAAAAAGGTACAGGCTGTTTATACACTCATGAATAAAATCAAGTATGCAATAATAATCTAACCAACTTAATTCTCTAAGTCACATTGAGATCTTAGTTGCCAATATGGTGCCCCTCTACATCATTTGATACATAAGCAAATTTGAAAATAAAGTCTTCAAAGTTTCAAATTCTTCCTGCTCTAATTAGTATGATTCCAAGCTATGTCAGGATTTCCCCACTGCTTTTCAAAAAAAGAACATACAGACTCATTTAAGTTGTTCCCTTACCAAGTCATTTCTGGAAAGCGTGAGCAGTTAGGAAAATACAGATTCCCCAAATCCATTTTATAAATTTACCAATTCTGTACTGAAAATAACAGAGATAAAGAGAAAAATCTAAAAGAGTAATTGTCAAACAAATTGAAGGACTTCAGTGTGGTGTTTAGTTGTTCTATGCCGAAGGAAAAAAAAAAGCGAACTTCAGAATACCAAAAAGAGTGTTATAAGCATCAACTGAAAAGTGAAGCTATCTCCTAGAACCATGAAGCAATTTTAGCACAATGACACATTCTTCAATTGTAAAACATCTTGGTTCGTAAGTGTAAACACCTATATGTAGATATGGCTAAGAAAATGGATATGAAATACAAAGCAGAAGTCAATCACATCTGTCTTGACAGTCTTGCTCAGAGATCCAAGGATTTTAGCCAATATTAGTTTTTAATGTTGAAAATTAGGACAAATAGCAGAATTCCAAAATAAGGTTATATTTTGCCACTACTTAAAAATACCTGACAACCAGATACTTTAACAGAATGAAGGCCAAATTAAAAAAAAAAAACAAAAAAAAACCAACACCAAGACAACTAGAACAAGCATAGAAGTCTAACATTCAAGAGTTATGTAGATTAATAAGTATCACTTAAAATTTTCTTTAAGCATTTGCCTCTCCTATGTGGCTAGATTTGCCACAACATTCCCATTAAATTAGGCATCCAAATCAAAACTTCTACTTATAGGAGAGTTCCTGAGTTGTTGTCCTTTCCCCCCATCAGGTGAAATTTATGTCCCTTTAATCCTGAGCTGGATCTGGGGAATCCTGGGCTCTGATTCCCAGGGCTCCCTATTCCACTGACACCTAGGCAAGATCACTTATTACAGAAATTGATATTTAGGTTCCCTTTACTGCTTCTCTTCGAGTCTTCTTTCTTAGCCTACTAAACTTCTTATTTTGTGCAGCTTGGTTAAAATATTTTGTTAGGAACACTGGCAACACCCCAAGCCTTGCAGAGCACTTAGTGTCAGAAGATACAATGTGGAATACTTATAAGTCTGAGGACATATTAAATCTAGGTCTGAGGATATATTAAATCTAGGTCTTCCATTTGCTGTTCAAAAGCTATAAACATCAATAACTGCATTTTAAAAGAAAGAAGCAACTCCAGTTTCTCTCTAAATTAATAGCTCTAGCTACATACCTTCAGGTTTCAAGCCCCAGGGAAGAGAGAAATCTATCTGCAGGCTTGCTTCCATTATCTCATTCTCAGATAAGATGGAAATTCAGAAAAACCCCAGGCTTAAGATTTCCCCTTTGCCTTGTTTCTAGGAGTGTCCTCACTCAGTAATTCATAAACATCTTCTCATGCATCCAAGTCTCTTCAGGCATTGCAGAAGGACCTTATGCACCAAATCCTAAATTTTTGACTCATTTGTGATAGTCAAAGGTGTATAATTTAGAGGCTTCTTTCACTTTATCACATATTGTACATCTGATAGGTATATTCATCTAAAGATAGACTACATTGCCAGACATAATATAGATCCAAGTAAATCCTGTTCTGTGTAAATAGCAATGGTGTATTGACTATGTCCACAAAAGAGTGTAGTTTGGCAAGTTAAACTTTGAGCAATTTATTTACCACTGTAACATGAAGAGATCAGCTGCAGAAATAGATTATTTCTGTGCCCTTAGCCTGTAAACAATCTTAAAATAAAAATCAACTGTTTCAGGAAGAAAGACATAAATCCTCTGGAAATGCTTGAGAAAACTATCTTTTTTTATTACATTCAGCCCATGAGTCGCCAGGTAATGGAGACCAAACATCTGCATCCATCACTTTGTGGTAGAGGTCTGAATGATGGTGACTCATGAGATCTGACAAAAGGTCATTACAAAAGAAAGCATTGATTGTACCTTTAGTAAAAAAAAAAAAGAGAATAAGAACTGCATATGCAAAGACTCAAATGTGTGGTTACTGCTTGTAAGCTTTTCTGAATTTAATTTAGAGATCATATGACTGGATAGATGTATAAATAGGAAGGAAACCACATGGATTCAGGTCCTAATTCAAGCAGTATCTACAATCTTCAGAAATCCCCATTAGCTTCATAGGGATTTAAAACACTATATAATTTTGAGGAGCTATGTTGCAGCAAATACCTTTTTCTGACTTCTGCATTGTTCTATCCAATATTGATTTAACATCTAACTCAGCGTATCCTTAGATCAGCTTCTACACTGCTGTCAATAGTAGCTATGTCCTGGCAGGAGTGTGTAGAAAAGAAAAAAAAATCAACATTTCTTCCAAATACATGCCTCTACAACAGATATGAGGCAGCTAATTCTAGTTTGTCTTCAAACTTTAAGCAACTTTCAGACCAACTACCTATGGAAATATTTGGTATTTGTGGTCATTTTGATGCAGTCATATAAACCCTCCCTTCTCCTCAATAACTTTTGAGTCTGATGACTGATTACCATGTTCATTCATACAAAATAGTGATCTCAAAGATAAGACAACTATGTGTTTTAGGAAACAGGGAAGAAGGTAGAGGAGTTTATTAATGCTTTTCCTGAAAAAAGAGTAAAACATGACCCTTCAAACATGGCTACATACCTGGTATCAACTTGCATTTTATAAATGCCTCGTGAAAGGAACACAGCATGACATGAATTCAGCCAAGCATGAGACGGAAATCCATGGAAATTCCACAAATTTCATGGTTTTCTGATTGAAAATTTAAGATATACTCCAATGCAAACTTCATACCTGAATTTAATTTTGAAAATAAAAATCTAATTGAGCATAGTAGTTCCACTTCAAAAATAGGTCTCCCATCAAGTGGATTCTACGTTACTCCTCTGAAAAATCACACTGGTGTTTGCTTTCTACATATTTTGATAGTGAAGTAGGAATTCTACTATGTCTCTTGTGCAGTTACTGTTAAAATAGTGTCATACACGTACTGCAAATGCAGGCTTCAGACACATCTGGCAATGTATGTACTACCACTTATTTGCTTGTACACATTGCTGTGGAATGAATACACTGAAAATTTTGGGCAGAACTTTAATAAAGACTGCACTCAAGTAAAGAAAGGTGGCTGTATGAACAACCATATTTCAGCCAGAATATTTTGTTTCTCCTGCAATGTTTGCTGTTTATTGGCATGCTAGGAGTCAAATATCTTCTTATGTAAGTTATTATTGGCAGTAATACAGAAATAGCTACTGCAATAGCTAATGCCTTCTAAATACATACAGTAAATTGGAATGAAAATGAATACACTGATAACTACAGACAACTTTACCTGTAGGATCGAGCTCTCTACAGTAAAGAAATGGACCATACACTCATGGAGTCATCTTCCCAGTTCTGTTTGCCCTCAGCTCCTGGGCAGACACTTGCAAAAGTTGTGGTATTACAGCATGATGGGCAGCAACAATTAAATCCGCATTGAAACTCATGGAGTTTGCAGAAGGCACATTAATAGATGAAGCTTTTCATTTTCTGGAGAGGAACATCCAGAAGCAGTAAGCCCTCCATCCCTGGAAATGTTGAGTAAAAATTCTACCCTGGGATTTCTCCATTTATGGATATTGGCATCTGAGATTACATCCAAGAAACAGCATTTTCTCTGTATGTGATTTACTCAAAATGGGATGACTTTTTTATCAGTTTACATTTTAATTTTTTTCCCCTCAGGATAAATATCCATTAAAGCACAGGAACATAGAAAATAAAAGTCTTCATCATGTAAATTAACCTTTTCATTCTGTATATTTGGATTGGTCCTTTAGTTCTAGTAACACATTTGAGAAGAAATAATGGGGTAAAGCAAAACTATCAAGAAATGTAAAGCTGTGACTGCGTAAAGCTGTGCATCTTCTGTAATTAATTACTCCTATGTACTAGTGACATAAACAACCTGTTCCTTGGAAATTCCTATCTATTTATATGACGATAACATTTTTCACTTAGTATCTCAAAACTTTTACCAGAAAATATTGTGCAAGGCTAAAGACTGAATAAACCAGATTCTCTTTGTAATACTGCCACAAACTTCATAAATAATCCTAAAAAAGTAGTTTAATTTTTGCCATTTACCCATCTGTGAAATATGAATTTAATTGTTTTCATAAATTCTAGCATGGTTGAACATTTGTTTGCTCATACATGGACAAATAAACTTTCAATGGAAAGAACAGAGTAAGAGTTATAATAGTGTTACTGCATAATTGCAGGAAAATTGCTAACTGATGTGTGAAACATGATACTTCAAGGTCTACAACTAAGTAGAAAATGCATGCCTGAATTGCCACATCCAAGGCAGAAACCTTATTTACTATATTGTCTCCTATTCTTTTCCTATCTCTTAGACTTCTGACTCATCTTGTTTTATTTTTAGTACACTTATCATTTTCTTTTTTGTTTCTGTGGGGTTTTTCTTAGTTAAGAGGCCAAACTTACAACCCCAGAACTCGGGTCAGGCAGCTCTGTGATGTGCAAAGGTACAGCTGGAAGGGAGATTCAGGCATCCAAGTGCACTGAGGTCATTACTGCATCCTGACAAATGCAGAGTGCCTACTTACAGTAAGTTGATGGGAAAACCGGATAATGGCAAATTTTTTCACCACAGCCATCTATTCTGGATCTCCTTCTGAGAGTTAGTTTGATAAGAAACAGTTCTGTAGCATTCAGGTCTCTGTCACTTTTAGTTAAACACAAATACAGGTTTTCTTTGGTTAAAATTTGGATAGAAGGTTAACGGAAGCAGGTGTGCAATTTGTGCAGTGGTACCTTGAGTTTACATCAGAAGTACATGGACTGTGCATGCCCAATGAATAACTGCAGCAATAATGTTGTAACTGACTGTGTGGTTGATTCGGGTGCGCAACTCTGGCGGTTGTTTGCTTTCACACTAAGCATGCCAATGAAAGCATGGGCTATGAAATCACGTCCAAACAGTAGGTTACAGTTTGGCTCAGAGTGTAAGTGTGCATGTAAGTACAATATTAAAAAAGCATTATTAAAAATTAATTCTTGTGTAAGCATACATACAGAAATTCCCTGCTTTAAAATGTGTAGGATGAGTAATCAAACAGTATTTTTCTGGGTGATTGTTGCATTATGGATTGATATTACATCATCACCGCTCCTACTCCATAACAAGAGTTGATGGTGCTTACCACTGGAATGAATATGGATTTTTATTTTTTTAAAATGTTTGACATAGGTGGTTTGCTATACATGCCACTACCTATACCAGTTTAAAAATTTCAACACTGTGAAAGTAACCAAAACACAAGAAGTATGTCTAGTGAGTTCATAAAAATCTTGTCATTTCATTGAGTGTACAATGACAGGTTTAATGAAGAATACTTTGGAAGAACGGTGGATCGATTCTCCCCACTTACCTTGCAGCGATGGAATGATTCCCAGGGTATATACAATGGAATACTTACTCTAATCAAAATAAGCCATTAAATCTATCTCCCTGTACCACAGCAACATCAATTACTAATTCTACATCATTCAAAACAGTCTTCTCTGAAATATTCTTTAATAAAAGTTCTTGGAAGGAAATTTCATAATCCTCACTAAGCAGTGCATTCCATTGCTTAGAAAACATTTGTTACTGTCTAGCTGGACATCTGCTAGTCTACACATTGATAATGCTATTTGTTTATGTTTAGTCAGAATACACCTTTTCGGCAATTTTAATCCATGTTTGTATCTTATCCTTGGTGGATTTGGAGAACAACTTATTTGCTTTCAACCTGTAAAAGGTTTACACAAACTTTGCAGGATGCTAGAATAAGAAAGATTTTGCCTGTTATTGGTTGCCTCAGTGAAGCTCTTGCTCCCACCTCTGCGGTCTTCATCAGTATCCATCCTGTCTAACTCTCGTGTACTCCATAATCTACCAGTTTCTGAGTGGCAGTGTACCACACATAATATATTAAGTATAAACTGGAAAATATTTACACAGATTTATTCTTTTTTCTTAATCTCTTCATAGTTTTTTATTTTAATTTTTGAAAGGAACCCATCTGAGATTTTTTGCCCTCCAAAACACTAAGCACTGGCTCAATTTAACATGTAAACAAAATTTTGCAGTGTGTCCTAAATCTAGAAACATAATCACTTTGAATACACAAAGGACTGTCTTTGGAAGTCTAAATCCACGATCACAGAATCACAGAATCACAGAATG
>NW_010158378.1:0-1777 GCF_000695765.1 Mesitornis unicolor
CATCCCTGGAGGGGTTCAAACCCTTGTGGATGTGGCACTTGGGGACGTGGTTTATGGCCATGGTGGGGTTGGGTTGAGGTTGGGCTTGATGATCTCAGAGGGTTTTTCCAATTTTAATGACTGTGATTCTATGAAATGAGCCCGGCCTCAGCAAAGGATGCTCCTTGGGTGGGACTCCATGGTGCAGGGAAAATTTGGAGACGGAGCCCGAGTCCCAGCTTCCCCGCCAAGCAACCAATGTTGGCTTTTCCCCAGCCTATCCCTTAACGTTTCATGTTCTTTCCTGTGGTTTTAGGCAGTTCCAAGGCCACACGGACGGCGCCAGCTGCATAGACATCTCGCACGACGGCACCAAGCTGTGGACGGGGGGCCTGGACAACACGGTTCGCTCCTGGGACCTGCGGGAAGGGCGGCAGCTCCAGCAGCACGACTTCACCTCCCAGGTGAGCGCGGGGGGCAGCTCCTGTCCCCCAAATCCCTGACACCCACAGGCAAAGCCACCCCAGCACGGTTTGCACCGGGGCGATCGGCGTCGCTCCCCGTCGGGGAGTTTTTGGGGAGGCAGAGGTGGCGGATGAGGCCCCCGCCAATGCTGAGCATCATCTCTGTGTGTCCCCCTTGCAGATCTTCTCGCTGGGGTACTGCCCGACGGGCGAGTGGCTGGCGGTGGGGATGGAGAGCAGCAACGTGGAGGTGCTGCACCACACCAAGCCCGACAAGTACCAGCTGCACCTCCACGAGAGCTGCGTCCTCTCCCTCAAGTTCGCCTACTGCGGTAAGCGGCTCCGCTCCCACACGCGGCCCCAGAGCGGCCCCCAAATGACTGGGGACCATGGCAAGAGAGGGGCTGAGCAGGGAGGGGTCTGGCCCATGGTGATGGAGATGGGGGCTGTCACTGTGAATGGGGGTGAGCCGGTGCTGCCACGGTGGGACACAACCCGTGGGGATAGGGGCTGGGGCGGGCGTCTCTGGAAATTCCAGATTTCAGCTTGGGAAAATCCAGATTTCAGCTTGGGAAATTCCAGATTTCAGCTTGGGAAATCCAGATTTCAGCTTGGGAAATCCAGATTTCAGCTTGGGAAAATCAATTTTTTTTCCCTTTGGAAAATCCATTTCCCTTTTTAGAAAATTCAGTTTTCCTTTGGAAAATCCATTTTGTGTTTTCCCTATGGAAACTCCGTTTTTCCTCTTTTTGGAAAATCCATTTTTTTCCCCTTTGGAAAAATCCATTTTTCCATTTAGAAAATCTACTTTCCCTTTGGAAAATCCTCTTTTTTTTTTCCCATTTGGAAACTCCATTTTTTCCGTTTAGAAAATCCTTTTTTTCCTTTGTAAAATCCATTTTTTTTCCCTTTGCAAAATCCAGTTTTCCCTTTTGGAGAACCCAGTTTTCCATTTCGAAAATCCATTTTTCCCTTGGGAAATCCATTTTTTTTTCCTCCCTTTGGAAAAATCCACTTTTCCATCTAGAAAATCCATTTTTTCCCTTTGCAAAACCCACTTTTCCTTCAGAAACTGTTCCAATTTCTCCAAAACCCCCAGTCCCTGCAGGCAAACCGCCCAAATCCCACGGGGACAGGGCTCAGTTGGTGGGGCTTTGACTTTGGGGCTGCTGACGCCGCGTCCCCCCCGCAGGTAAATGGTTTGTGAGCACTGGCAAGGACAACCTGCTCAACGCCTGGAGGACGCCCTACGGAGCCAGCATCTTCCAGGTAGGAGGCTGCTCCTTGGGGTGGGGGCACTGCGCTTGGACCCCTCTCTTGGCATCACCCTGCGG
>NW_010158379.1:0-492 GCF_000695765.1 Mesitornis unicolor
GGGGACATGGGTGGCACCGGGGTCACAGGTGGCACCGGGGATGTGGGTGACACCGGGGGCATGGGTGACACCAGGGGCATGGGTGGCACTGAGGGCATTGAAGACTCTGAGGGCGTGGGTGACATTGGGGACGTGGGTGGCACTGGGGTCACAGGTGACACCAAGGATGTGGGTGGCACCGAGGGTGTGGGTGACACCAGGGATGAGGACATGGGTGACAGTGAGGGCACAGGTGGCACCAGGGTCACGGGTGGCCCTTGGGACATGGGGTCATGGGTGGCACTGGGGTCACAGGTGACACCAGGGACGTGGGTGATACTGAGGGCATGGGTGGCACCAAGGGCACAGGTGACACCAGGGTCATGGGTGACACCAGGGACAGGGGTGACACTGAGGACATGGGTGACAGTGGGGACGTTGAAGACTCTGAGGGCGTGGGTGACACCAGGGACGTGGGTGATACTGAGGACATGGGTGGCACTGAGGATGTGG
>NW_010158380.1:0-217 GCF_000695765.1 Mesitornis unicolor
AAGAGGCTCGGAGCCGTGCGGGCTTCGTTAGCGGAGTCGTTTATTGTCAGTGATGGACGCACAAGGGCAGGACGCGGGGTACAGCCACGAGGCCGAAAATCGCCCACCTAAGAATTAATTTAAAATAAAATAGTAATTAAAAAAAGAAGTCTTCTGTGAACGAACGGTTGCGGAATTAACTCAGGTCACTTCTCGCGGGGTCAGCGGTGGCCACACC
>NW_010158381.1:0-2215 GCF_000695765.1 Mesitornis unicolor
AGAGGTTGCGGGAGCCTGCCTGGGGCCGCCTCCGCGGCGCTAAGGGCTCTTTCCCCTCTCTTCTCCCAGGAAAGTGAAGCGGGTGCTGTTCGTTCCCTGCACCCTGCACGACCGAGATGCCTACGCCCGGACGGCGAGGGCGAAGTTTGAAAGCTTGGGTAAGGCGGGGCCGCCCCGGGCGCTGCTGCGGAGACGCCGCCTTTGCCGTGGAACAGCTGCGCCGTAAGGGCTGGTCCAGCTGGGCAGCTCTCGGGGGGCACTCGCACCCTGCTGCTGTAGGGGGAAGGGGGTGGTGAAGGCCTCTGGGCAAGCACCCTTTTTTACTGGGGGGCGAAGGGCACTATGAGTGCTGCAGACAGCAGTGGGGAGGGGTTGGGCTAGCTCTGCTGCACGCTGTTAAGTGCTGGTCAGCAACGGGAGTGAGAGGAGCAGGGAGCTGTTTGCTGACTTCAGAGGCCTCCGGAAGAAATCTTGGTGCAAACAGCTCTAACCCCTTCAGGAAGGAAGTTTTTATTCCTGAATACTAAGTGGCATCTTTCATCCTCTTAATCACATGGGGGAACATTTCTTCTTGTACATCTTAAACCCCTGCTCAAGCCATGCAACTACTGTTGTTAAGTGAAAACCATCACTACAATGCACATCATCATTTCCATGATGAACAGCAACTGAGCTTTGCTTCGAGCAAAGATCTTTCCAGAACAGCCTAGAGCAACACCTCCACCTACTATCTTTCACCATTCAGGATAACTTTGGACTTGTTACTGTTGTAATAATCAGTACTCACTTCCCTGGGCAGCACACTTTGCTCCTTGTCTTGCAGAAAGATTGCTGCTATCAAATGTCAATGTTCTTGTGGCTCTCCTGGCACTTCCTCTACTCAGTGAACCCCAGCAAGGCAAATCTGTCAAAGCCAAACATTTTAACTATTACAAAAAGTATACTTAGATCAGATATTTGCACTAGCAATGCAAGACCAATGATGTCACATTGTTCAAACTCGGCCAAAGCAAAGACTGACAGCTTTTTCCCATCTCTTATTTTCTAGATAGGCAGTAATGCTAAACAGGACTTTGTGCTTCAGCCTGCACCTGCCGAATGAAATGCTCTGTTCTTAGACACTGAGCATGTATATCCATAAAGCAAACATTTGCTTTTGTACAGCTGGATACAGAAGCCCTGCACTAATGTAGGATGTATACTATGTTTTATGTTGTAGAGTTCTCTGAAGTTTCCCTGGTGGTCCAGGAAGACAGTTGGCTGGGGGGAGGAGGGTAAAGGGGGAGCTGACTGAACATACCACATTCTTCCTCCAAACTGAAATGGCAAAGGTAAATACTTTTTCATTTAAGGTTACGGGCTGGACAGCATTCATGAATCTTGTGATCCAGTGGAAGCTGTAAAGAAATCTGAAGCAATATTTATTGGTAAGTCTTACTTCTTTCTCCCAGATGAGAGTTTCCATAGGGCACTGGATTAATCCTGCTGAGAGCTGGTACTGCTGAGACAACAATGAAGAAGCTGGGCCTAGTAATTACTAGAAGCTGCAGAAAACAGTACTTTAATTGGGGACAGTAGGACCCTGAATTTAGTGGTGAGGAAGGATGTAGGGGAGATTTATTAATGTAACTCCTTCTCTAGTAAGTTTCAAATTATTCATTTGCACAGTACTTCCATTAAAAATATGATGACCATCACAGCTGTATTATCACTTCATCATGCTTAAGAGGTTTTAGGCCTTCTATGCTCAAACTTAGTGCAGTCCTAATACCATGCTCCGGGATATTAGAACAGTGTCTGCTATCAAAGAGCCAGCATCAGTGTTACAAGAAGTGTTACAATGACCATTCTTCTGAAGCTTCTTGTTTTACTGCTGCTAGTAGCAGGATACTACCCTGAATAGAGCACAGAAATCACAGAACCTGCCTGCCAAGTTTGTAACGGCTTCAATTAAAACTGGTGGTGAAAGCATATGAAATAAGCTGGACTCTTATTTTCAGGAGGTAGAAACACATTTCGTCTCCTGAAAGCTCTCTATGACAACAGTCTAAAACAGGAGATCAGGAAAAGAGTTCTTGAGGTAACAACTACAGGACTTGAGCCAAGTCTGAATGGCAGGATCTCATGCATAATCTTCTGTTCAGGCAAATCCAAGTTGATTCTTCATCTTTGTTTCTAATGTGCTTCAAATATTGAGCCATCTCATGCAACCTGC
>NW_010158381.1:2246-3119 GCF_000695765.1 Mesitornis unicolor
GAACTGAAATCTGTGGCTGAATGAGGCTGTCATTAGTCACTATAGCCTGAAAAGACTGAAGTCAACAAACTCTCTAGGACAGTTTCCCAGATGTGGGCCTGCAAACCCTTGGGATGTACAGTGCTGTCTAGTATCTTAGAAGTAAGTTCCTCAACTTAAAATACCAATGGAGAGCAATGCAGGATTTCATCTACATCCAGCAACCCTGTTTTTGAGCTTGAGATGTCCACTTTATATCTTGTTAATGGACAGAGATGTGTTTAAGTTGCAAGCGATCTGCTAATAAACTGACTAGAGAGTTGGATCCATACATGCCTTTTAGAGAATGCCCTGTTGACTTTGAAAATGATGCAATTACCTTGTGTACCTTCTTGACCTGGAATTGAGTGGTATAAGTGCCAGTGAGCCCTTCTGGTCAGCAGTTGCATTCTGGCTGATGAATTTCTTAAGGTGCAGCAAAGATAAACCATCCATGGAAGAGAACAGAAGCAAGGTGTTGCCCTACCTATGTGGAACTGCAAATGACTTCAGGCAGATAGATATAAGCAAGCACAGTATGTTTGAAAAGGCCAGCTTCCAAGAAGAAAGGCTAGGTAGGCTGTCTTAATATACAGAAATCCAATGCCTGTTTTGGCCAGAAAAGCCAGAAAATATTTGAGTCCCAGTGAATTCTACCTAGCTATTTCATTATATTAGCACCAGTTCTCTTAAGATAGCTTATTTTTACAGATTGTTCAGCATTATCCATATACTTGCACATTTGTGTGGAGTCTTTGCATGTACAGCACAGTATGTAGTACCATGTACATAGAGATAATAACTAAACTAGCACTAAACTAGTTGGTCACAGTACTGGTAAGCTAATCACAGAAC
>NW_010158382.1:0-772 GCF_000695765.1 Mesitornis unicolor
ATTTTGGGAGGGAAAACATCAATTTTGGGGGGAATACAGCAATTTTTTGGGGAAATACATCAATTTTTGGGGGGAAACATCAATTTTGGGGGGAAACACCTCAATTTTTTGGGAAAATACATCAACTTTGGGAGAGAAAACATCAATTTGGGGGAAATACAGCAATTTTGGGGGGGAAATACATCAATTTTGGGGGGAAACATCAATTTTTTTTGGGAAATACAGCAATTTTTGGGGAAAACACATCAATTCTGGAGGGAAATGCACACATTTTGGGGGGAACGCACACATTTTGGGGGGAAATACATCAATTGTGGGAGAGAAAACATCAATTTTTTGGGAAATATGTTAATTTTTGGGGGGAAATACATCAATTTTTGGGGAAAACACATCAATTTTGGGGGCGAAATGTAAATTTTTGGGGAAAATAGATCAATTTGGGGGGAAAACCACCAATTTTGCGGGGGAAACAACAATTTTTGGGGAAATACGACAATTTTGGGAGGGAAAACATCAATTTTGGGGGAAATACAGCAGCTTTGGGGGGAAATACAGCAACTTTAGGGGGAAACATATCAATTTTTTGGGGAAATACATCAATTTTGGGGGGAAAATGTAAATTTTGGGGGAAATACACAAATTTTGGGGGGAACACCCAAATTTTGGAGGGAAACACACAAATTTTGGAGGGGAACACACCCAAATTTGGTCCCCCCAGCACTCACTGGGGTCCATCCTGGATGAGGGGCGGCGCTGGGCGGTGGAAGAGGAG
>NW_010158383.1:0-35312 GCF_000695765.1 Mesitornis unicolor
TTTCCAACCAAGCAATTCTGTGATTCTATGAACTTCTGTTTTCATTGACAACATTTGCAAGTAAGGGATGGAAGCTGTTATTTAAACATTGTTTTCCCACAGTTGTATAGCTGATAAGACTGCAGATCAGGAAGTTAGTTATGCTAGTCTCCAGCAAAAGGTACTGATTTCTGATGACTGCTGCAGCATGCTGAACCATGCTATTTCCTTCCAAGCAGAAAATTCTCTTTCGTATCACTTTTGTGCCTCGTAGAAGCAATTTTTGAAGGCCATTCATCCGTTACAGACTGCAGCTCTGCTTCTTAAGCAGTGTTTCCAGTGGGACAACACACTATGCAAATGTATTTTGTGTAAGTTTACTAGATTCTCCAAGTCCAATCTTTTAGCATTTCTATACTTCCATCTTCCTCTTGCCTTCTTGGCCTGGCTAAGCCAGGCACTGGTGGTACTTTTGCAAGTTTTGCAAATATATTTTTTTACTGAATTTTGCCAGTAAGTAAAATTTTTGTTTATAGTCGAGTCTGTCCTTGCAGCATGTAATTTTATAAATATGTGTTCTTAACTGCTCTCTCATACATGTATTTGGAAACTAACAGCTTGCGTACCTTCAACAAATGCATTTAATTTCTTAAGCAAACTACAAGGCAGAGTTCTAGAACAAAGAAAATTTTAGCACTGGGGTCAGCATCCAGATGACCACCTGTCTTCCTGTGGCGGTATGTTGCATCAATTTTCTACTGCAGTGGGAGGAAAAAGTGCCAAAAACATTCTGTATTTCCCCTGCTTTCCAGGCGGTGTGATCTGACCCAATGACCGAATGGTATGTGGTTTTCTGAGCCTTAGGCAGCACCTGAGCACCACATTTTGGCAAGTAAGGTTTTGCTTTTGGCAAGTAAGGTTTTCTATTCAGCTCTGTGCTTAGTTGTGATTCATTATACCCTCCTCTCAGGGCTGGTCTTCAGTGATTTCTTCCGTAATTCTATTCTTGTATGAATTTTGGTGACAAGTATGGGTTTTTTGAGGTGGATGTTTTTTGGGGATATTTTGGGGTCTTTGTTTTTTCTTTTGTATGAAATGAGTATCAGCAGGATCAGAGTTGCAATCTTTGCTTTAAGTTAAACAGTGCCTATGAATACTACTGAGCACTAGAACAATTTCATATATTACTGTTAAACTGTTGCCAGGGATTTTGGTACGTCTTTTTGGCCTGTGTCAACTTGTTCTTCTGAACAAGTCCAAAACTTGGTCTGGGAATTGGTGTGGGTTAGGTGCCATTTCCCAGTAGGTAATTTGAATGTTGTTTAGAAAATAAATTCTCCTGTTAGAAGGTTTTTAGTTTACTTGACTTTCCCTTGATGTGGTTGCTGTTGAGTCAAGCCAGATTTTCAGCTAATTTGTCTGGCTTTTCTCTGTTCAAACTGATGGAAACAGTGGAAGATTTCTGAGCATCCTGTGAGATCTGTCTTTCAACTGATGTTGAAAGTGTTGACACTCTTCTTGAAGGCTTACTTAATCATAGCTGCTGCTTGTTCTGTTGAAGAAATTTCAACTTCCGTTCCCCCTTTCTGAAGTATTCCTGTTCTGCTCAGAAAGTAGTAATTCCAGTGATGTGTTGTAATTTATCTCTCTTATCTGAGCATATTTGAAGGCTTTGTCAAGGAAGGCAGACATAGAGAAACAATTTGGAGTATCATGGCTTTCATAGTAACAGTTACAGAGGCTTTCAGTAGTTTTACTCTCTACATAAGTTATTTTGTGTTAATCTGTGCTGTGAAAATCCAAGAGAAGTCATAGTTTACCATCTCAGTTTTGTTCATTCTCCCTATGTAGAGGTAATTTATGAAGGTAATTAGCATTCTGATAACAGTGACCAAAGTACTAGGCTTTTATTTTCACCAAGGGTTGAGTTTCTTGTGTGAAGACGTAGATGTGAACAGGTTGGAAAGGATAACATAAGTAGGAGTTAACTGTCCCCAGAAGAAAAGGAGGGTGGATCTAGTGGGGGCCTTTCTGGACAAGTCAAATATAGGACTTTAAATCTTCTAATTTGTGTATGCATACCAATGTTGATATGTCAGTTGTTTGTCCAGCAGCTGAGTTTTTCCCTTCTCCTCCACACAAAGTGCATTCTCTGTGGAACTAATGAGTGTGAAACCAATATGAGAGAAGTAGTTCCTTGTATAAAGATTAGTAATAGCACAATTTGAGTAACCAAAAGTAAAGGTAGCTGTGATCTCTACTCTGAACTTTTCCTCTTTTTTTTTTTTTCTTCATGTGTATGCATTTGAGTGAAGTCAGGTGCTTCTATCTTACAGTTCTGTCATAAAGACTTCTTACAAACTAAGGAACGAAGGCATGTGTGTTGGGTTTTTTGTTTTTCCTTTAGGTTCCTACTTTTCTCTCCAACTAACCAGCTCATTTAAAGCTAAAATCCTAAACTTGGCATGGAGGCTGTTTATATGCAACCCAGCTGACATATCACTAAATGAAAAAGTATTCAGGGAGGCACGAAAAGATTCAGTAGGATTAAATAGCAAACCACAAGGGTTTATTCCATGCAGGAGCAGCCTTTGAAAGTCAAAGGCAAGCTGAAGAAAGAGGTATTAATTGTGGGAAGTTAACATATAAAATGGGAATTGGAAGAGAAGATTCTTCAAATCATTTTAGCTACTGAAAGCATTGATTTGGAGGTCGTGAGTTTACAAGTGGTCAAGTATAAAGAGAGAGAGTAAAGAAGCCTATTAAGGACAGAGTGAAGAAAAATTCTTGAAGCAGCTGTTATGCACCTCCCAATAATTAGTTGTCTGTGAAAAGGGTCTCTTCTCTTCTACCCTTGAGTGCCGTTTTAGACATGTTTCATTAGAACTGTGGGTTGTTTAAGGTGTTATGGATATGTGAGAGTGAGACGTAGATAAAGTCAGTGTCCATGTGCTTCTATAAATAAAGATTATATGCAAGGCTTTGCTGAGTGTTGGCTTGTCTGTTAACTGAAAGACCTATCTATTCACAAGTTTAATTCAAGTCGTCTTCCTTCAAGCATTTTATTGTTCAAAACCTAACCAAAGCAGAACATAGCAGAACACTATTTTTGTGTGTGTCCTTCCGTTCTCCTCTACTGACTGCTTCAAGAGCTTCACCTAAAACTTTACAAAAGCCAGAATGTGTTTTCATTGTCACTTGCTTGGCTTCACTTGTGAAATCTGCACACAGCTGTATCTGACGATGACCAGTTGTTGTCATCTGAAAATCCTTTTCTCTGAACACAAGAAGAATAAATCACGACTGGAATAAGCTCTAAAATGCCAAGTGCCTCACTATCTGCACTTGGATCATCCACAGCACACCTACTTGGACTGTGCGTAAGTAGATGTTCTTTCCATGGAAACTGGAATGGTGATGCAGAGAATGGGAATGCCTAGGTCTCATCCTGAAATTTAATCATGACAAGTCTATAAAGTACTCGCAAAACACGCAGCTTTAACGTAACCAGGATCTCTTTTTTTGGTCTCACTGACTGACATGTTTTGCTACTTTTTCTACAGGCAAGCTTTTTTGGAGTTTCTGCTCATCTCAAAATGACATAAGCTCCTCTACTACTTGCACTGAGCAATACTCCAGCCCAATTATTTGGTGGAGCAGGTCAGGCAGGACCTCTCAGACTGTATGGCTTAGCCCTAGCCTTCTGATGAAAATTGCTTTGGCAAATAATTCCTATTTTTACAATTGCTTGGAAGAGGATGTGCTTGGTGCTTTCTCATCTGTCTGAAGCAGAAGGAAGAGTACATGCTTACATGCGAGTCTTGTCTAAACATGCAAATATTCTGGCAGGTGCTTTGAGGGAAATAAAATAGCTTCACTTCAAATAACCCGTTTCAGAAAGAAAGTAGTTTACCAACTTGTCATTTGTAGTCTCTGTTTGAAGAGCCTTTCTGACATGATACTTCATATAATAACTGAAATAAATTTTACTCCTTCCTCATGCTGCTTAGAAGACATAGGCAAGAAAGAAATTTTTATCTGTAAGAGAGACTTTTCTACAAATCTTTGAAGTCCGTTTATTTCTGTAAAACTTCTATGGCATCCTTCTCATCTTCTAATGATATGTGTGATCAATTTGCTAGTCTGTTTCTGTAACTATGCTTATATAAGCTACCAGAAAGAGTGGAATACGATTGTCCCACATTGTTTGGAACAAATTGCTCAAAAATCCCCCAAACAATAGTGCCACCCACCCAAATTTAAATTAAACTTTCCACCATTCTGCCTTCTGTGCTCCTGTATTCTTTGCTCAGATATTTTGGAATAGCAAGGAAATTACAGAGGTCAAAAGACAGCTAATATAATGCGTTATAAAAAAGGTTGAATATAGTGACTTAGTTACCAAGTTTTGTTGATCTTATATGAATCCCAGGCAAAACAGTAGAAAAAGCTATTTGCTTTTCACATATAGCTTTGAAGGACAGGATTATAATTAATGCAAATCACTGATGGTTAATGAAAAAAGGATCTTGTCAAAGAAATGTTGACATGTGGGCTTTATGTATTTTGGAGCTTACAGGTTTGGCTAAAGGAAATAGGCTTAAGAGCATATTTTACTCTGTGAAAACTGAAGTTAATGCTATTTTGTGTCTGCCAGCTCAAACACTTCTTGTATGTTACCTGCCAGTTTTGCTAGTTAGTTCCAGATGCCAGGCAGTACGGTGGTAGATAGTTACAGCCGAACATATGATGTGTTAATTTCATACCTATCTATGTCTTACCTACTGGAATTTTTTTGTACCTGTCATATAGGTGTGATGAATGTCTTACCAGTAAGTTCATGGTGATGTTTAGATCAGTACTAGGTGAGACTGTAAGCAGCTGCATCTGGGTTCACTGTGAAAAGATTTCTAAAAGATGGAGTAGTTACAAGAGTCTCACCTGCTCAGAAAATACTGACAAGCATCTATCTGATGATGAATATATTTTTTTCCTTTTCTTGCTCAGTCTCTGCAATGGTCCACATTATTTGTGGGTGTTTTCTTACCTTTCTCTCTCCTCCCTGACCTCTCCCCACATAAAGAAAGAGGAGAAACAGGGAAGTTTTTCCTACTGTAGAAAGTAGAAACAGAATTCAAAAGTGCTCTAAAAAGCTGTGAATATCTGGAGAGCTACATGATTTCATACAGCTTCCATATGTAACCAATGGAAACATTTGTTTTCCTACTGATAATTTACCTTGACACACAAACATTCAATCTTTCTCTTAAAATAAAACTTTGAAACCAAAGAAATGCAAATTAAGTTTACTTTCAAAGGTGTTGGTAGTCAGAATGTTGTTTAAATATAGCAAATTTGTCAACAGTATCCTAAAATACCTCTTCATAAAGCTTGGTAAGCATGTTTGCTAGGTGAATCCAAAGACAGCCCAAAGAGGATTAGGGTTCTCCCAGACCATTGCAAAAACCTGTATGACTTGTGGTTTTTTGGCTGTTTATATGTAATGAATCTGTCTTCCTGTTCATTGCAAATTTATGTATTAAATCCACCAAAATTATGATTTCTTGCTGGAAAACTATGAAACTGTTGGAACACTGAACTGGGCATTTCTGTTTCTCATCATTCTGACTCATTTTGTTTGCCTCATTTAGATGTTTTACACCTCATTTATTCCTTGTGATTACATTGTGTGTCTTGGTTCTTTCTACTTTGTTTGTACTGGACAATATGAACTTTGTTTTATTTGTATTTTTGCATTTTGAACTTTGGTACAGGCTGTTCTCCATTACATCTCCTTGTTTCATCTACAACAGGGTAGGATTCTTCCAGACATTAGCATGATGCCTGAAAATCAAGTGGGAGGGCTTAATGTCACATTATCTTCCCTACTTCTCTTATAGTAGATAAAATTAAGACTTGACTGCTGTGAAAAGAGAAGACTCCCAGCTGTGCCATATGCATGTTATCTAGTAGCGTGAAGAGAACCTTTTGTGTAAGTTGCAGTCAGAGGATGCTGACTGGGTCTTCAATTTAATTATTGAAAATGACACGAGAAATAGAAGATAAAGAGGTGCAAAAGAAGTTATGATGAGTATGATCTTTTGAGGAGTCTTTGAGAAGCAGCTTTTAAAAATATAAAACAACAACAAAACAAAACCAACCCTAATTTATAAGCTACTTGCTTTTCTGTGCTGTGGCCAGAACTCCGTATGAGAGTTGCCTTTGAGGATCCTTTGTCTTTAGCCTCCAGGAGTTCCAGCTCACTCTGTTCTTGTTCCCTCCCCTTTTTGTTTTCTCTCAAAGGAGAGAGATGAAGGTCAGCTCTGTGCTCTGAACCATATGTCTGAGTGATTCGTTCATTCTGTACATCTACTACTTTTTTTTTTCCTAGCTTCTCTTCCAGATTCATAGTTCAAAAACGAGCTCACTCAAAGGCTTTAAAAGTTCATAGTTGCAATATACTAATGAGGAAACCTTGCTATAAAAATGCATTATGGTGTAGTTTTTTCCAGATGCTCCTAACAGATGGAATTTCTTACTACTATTTTATTTCACTAATTGAAAAAATGATTTTAAAGTAAGGTCTTGTATTAATGCCTGCTTGCCTTGTGTATTCCTAAGGCTTTCTCTTGTGTGCCAGTTTGTAATGGGGATCATAGTTCTGTCTTCTGCAGTATGCTACCCAGCTTGTAAATAAGATGTACATGTAAGACTTTATTAGATAGAATGCATATATGTGTTAGTAGATAAATATACAGCAGTGTTTCTCTTTAAGCTATCACCAAGCTGAAGTCAAAGAATGTGTGTTCTTGCAAATTTAAGAGTTAAATATGCAGAACTTCATCTTCTCTTGAGAAATGAAGTATTTTTCACTGTATGGGTAGAATCCAATGAGAATTCACCCAGTGAAAATTACCCAGTACAGTTAATTACAGCTGGTATCCTGAGAATGTTTTGCGTTAATTTTGTCTCAGATTATACTTCTACGTTCTGCAAACTTAATTAATCAAATCTTAATGGTTACTCAATCTGTAGCACTGTTTTGGGCTTAAAAATATTAAGGGGCATGTTTCTAATTGAATATTGGCATCTGGGGAGGGGAGAAGTAGATATTAGTCTCCTTTTCCAAATGGGAAATAACTCTGGAGTCTGAGCAGGGGGAAGAGAAAGAAGTAAAGGGCAGCTTGTCCTTCAGGACAAGAAATGGCAGCAGAAGGCAGACAACAGACTAATTAACAGGTCTTTCTTCAGAAGAGAAGGTGGCCTTTACTATGCCTAATTACACAGATTGGTAATTTAAAACATGCTGTCTTGATCTCTCAGTTGGATCTTTCAGTGCCTGATTCGTGCAGACAGTCTGCTTAAGTGTTAGACCTGTGAGCAGACATCTAGGTAGTCTTTGCCTGCGACCACAAGCTGAGAAGACAGATTGACTCATGAAGAGTTAGAACTCTCATACTTTGTGAATTAGTGTTGTAGATTAATCCTTTGTAGATTAATGGCTTTGGTCTGTAGCATTAACATTTGAATCGTACCAGGATACAAAGGAGTATCAACTTTAGTCTAAACTAACTTGCTGTTATCCTCCAGCAAGAGCTAAAATCTGATTTTATAAATTCTCTGCAGATATGTGATTAAAAGGAAAATATCTTGTACTTAAAAGGATGCTTGTACTGTATATCAGGAACAAGCAAGTCAAGAGTAGGCCAAACTAGTGTCAGGGAATCATCTTTCCAAGACTTAGTTGTGTGTGTAAATTGAGGGCTGCATTTCACCTATGTGAGTTGTGTATTTCACCTATGACATGGTGATCACAAAAAAAAAAATTAAACTCACTAATCATGGATTAAATAATGTTTCTGTCAACCAGTCCCCATCGCTTATACAGTGTTTTTAATGAGGCAGTACTCTTGAGCCATAAAAATACCTAGTAACTGCATGTACCTTTTAGAAGATTTAATTCAAGATTGTAATCATTTGTATTTTACTTTACAACTATGAGCATTTAGAATTGCTAGCCAGACTCCTATGTGTATACAGTCTCTCTCACTGAAGACTGTTTCTGATCTAGTAACTAGGACTCTCTGATCCTATTCCCATTAAGGATGAGGCAGTAGTGTGGCACTGCAGTCTTTTGAACTGCTGGATACAAAAGGATATTGACTTACCAACTCATGTTGAGTGGAGGCTACCAGAACCATGGTGAGGCTGGAACCCATGATGTATGAGCAAGGCCTGAGAGAACTGGGTTTCTTCAGCATGGAGGAGGCACTACAAGGAGATTTAACTGCACTACTTGAGAGGGGGTTATGGAGATGATGTAGACTTTCCTTGGAGGTGTACAATGAAAGAGTAGATGGCAATGGTCACAAGTTAGTGACAGAAATTCCAACTACATGAAAGGGAAATCTTTCGCTGCAAAATTGGTTTAGCGGAGGTACAGGTTGTCCACGGTTCCTGAGGAACCTCCATCCTTGGAGATACTCAAAATTCAGCTGGAGTCCCTGAGCAACCATGCTGAAGTTTGAAGTTAGCCTAACTTTGAGCAGAGGCGTGTTGGACTTGATTGCCTCCAAATGGCCCTTCCAGCCTTTTTTTTTTTTTCTATGATTCAAAGAGATACATTGATTTACTAGGTGTTTCCTATACAGACCTATTAGTTCTGACTTAGAGTCTGAGTTTAACTTAATCCCTACTGTGTGGAGGTAGGGAAGAAGAGAATCTCATTGCTCACCTTCCATTTAGTAGCCTCATGTCAAGGAAGGAGGGCACCTGGACTCCATACTGTCCTCAGCGTCAAGGAATCTGAACCAAGCAGAGGACAGAACCACCAGTGTAAAAGGTATGCTGAAACTGGTCTATTGTGTACAAGCACAGTTGCCTTCATTCTGGTCTTGTGTCTTTTTGCAGACAAGGAGATGCCTAACTCTACAGTCTTATGATTCGTATGCTGTAAAACAGGAAGCCTCCACTTCTGGATCAGGTTCCTCAGATTGACTCGAGTAAAATACATGAGCAGTTCTGGAAATCCTTCAAACTCTAGGTGTTGTGCACAAGACAAGCTTTTCTGTCACTCAATGTTTATTTTATAGGAATAAGCTGATCTAAGATGATGCAAGAGACAGAGCTTCAGTTAGACATGCCACACTGAAAGTGCCCAAATGCAGCAGAACAATACTCAAATGCTAAGACAAATATGGCCTCAAACTTCTGTGTGAAGAACAGAGCTATGGCTAGGTGGTATTCTCCTGAATCTGTAAGACGTGACCACAGTGTTCTTTGTGATGAGATTGCTTCAGTTTTCCTTACACTGCCAAGTAAAGTGAAATTATCACTAAGACAATGAGATGCAAATGAAATAAGCAGTTCCATATTTAGATGTTAATGAGTTTTTCATTGTTTAATGTACCTTACTCTGGTGCAGAAAAACAGATACGTGACAACAGGCATTGCAAACTAAACTTATCTATCTATCAAATCCACCTACGTAGGAGATATTCAAGAAAAGCTGCATCACATGCTGAAATCTGTGAAATCTAAAGCAACTCTGGGAAGTACATTAATTTGAATTAACTGTATATCATTCAAATTGTACTAGTGTGGGACAAGAAACAACAGAAATCAAAGAGCGTATAAGTTCATTACTTTTGCTGTGTTGGTTTTTTGTGGTTTTGTTTGTTGTGTTTTTATTGTGAATGTTGCCAACACTGTTCTAGGAGACCTTGTAACCTCCTCTTCTGAAGTATATTCACTTTCAGCAACTGCCAAAGTCTTTCTGCACAGGCTTTCTAAGGAAAGCTGGTGGAAAAATACTTGTTCTGGATAGAGAAAACACCTTTCTTTCCCTCTTCCCTCTACCCCTCTGAGAATCAGAAAAGAAAATATATTTGCCAGTGTTGTTCCTAGTGTCATAACATGAAGTAATCACTTTATGTAGAGCACAGGTTTTTGGTCTATTAATTCTGTACTGTTATAGTTTATACTTTACCTATTTATAATTCTTATAACAAAACTAGCATAGGATTATAGCTACTAACTTCTACACTGATGTATTTGGTGTTAACCATGATCAACACAATATTTTCAAGACTTCTTCACAGCAAATAGAAATAGTCTTGCAACATAGTATGTTTTTGTCTCTGTCTACTTTAAGGGAAAGATATTCAGCCTTATAATAGTATACTGAGAGTAATTTTTTAAGCACATGAGCTGACTTAAAGCTGCTTATTCTTTTAGATGTAACTCATCAGCCTTTTGTTTCTAAAAAACAGCCTTATCTGTTAGCAGGCATGATTCTGTTTCTGGAGCTTCTCTGCCCTGTAACTGTTTTAGAGTGCCCAAGGTTAATAGGAAGAATTCAGAAGAAAGAACCTGATGCAAAGCTGAACAGAGCAAAAATTGTCTGAGTTGTAAAGTTAAGCTCTGAAATACTTGATTACTACTGTTGTAGCTTCTGAAAGACACAATGCTATGCAGCCTAATAAAAACTTTATGTAGTAACATTAGATCTCACTGGAGTAACTGATTACATGCTTAATAATCAGACTAAAACAATTTGCGTTTGGCAATATAATCATCATCTGTATTTAATCAAATTAGGGGTAGTGGATTGTTTTGTTTATCTGGTGTCTTTTTTGTGTGGTGGTCTTCTTGGTTTTGGTGTGTTTGGTTTTTTTTAAGTTATCATTGAACTGGAAAGTTGATTGAAAATGTTTCAAATAAGCTTCATTGTGTTTGGTGGTGTATGTGATGAGTGGTAGAGGTGTGGTTGTGTTTTTCTTGGGTAATGAGGATGGCATAGCTCTTCACTTTAATCCCATCTTCAAGTAATATCCTCTTCTAGTTATCAGACTTGAAGAATCTGTGCACCTTTATACACTCTGTGGTCCAATTGTATGTTTTTTAAGAAAAGTAAAAAAATATCCTTATGTATTTTTTGGGGGGCTTTTTTGGTGGGGAAAATGTGATTAAGTTGGTATTTACATTCTATTGAACCCATTAGCTTTGGTAGTACCTTAAATGGTATACCAAGGTAAGCCAAACAGGAGAACAATTTACTTAAAAATAGCTTTAATAGACTTAAGAATCACCAGATTATGTAATGTGGTGTATGTGGAGTTTTAGGCAAATAGCCAAACTTCCTTTGACTTCACAGGTAAGATTTGTAGTGGTTCACAAAAATCATCTGTGCACATGTAGATCGCTGCTGTCTAGATACAAATGTGTTAATTCCTGTAATTTCATCTTGCAAAATAGCTCTCTGGAAAGGTGGGTACACATGTCAGGACATGTGGATTCAGCAGTGCTTCACACAGAAGTGAAGTGCCTAGAGTATGTGTCTCTTCATCCTAATGACAGCTCTGGGGAAATAGTTTTCTATTTCAGTTATCCTTCCAGAGTCTTGATTTCCCCCACCCTTCAGTGTTTTGCATGCTTAAACTTTTTTAAAAAAATATATTTAATAATTTCTATTAGAATTAAAGATTTTAAATTTCCATTCATTTTCATATTTAAGTATTGATATTTGAATAATCCCTGTACTGGGGTGAGCAAGAAGAGTGGCAAAGTACAGAAGGGAGAAAATATTGCTTGATTCTGGAAGTCATACTTAAAGTTATCTTTGACAAAGGGTTAACAAGCAAATTGCTTAGCGGGAAGAGGAGCATTTTGGAAAGAAAGATTTTAAATAGACACTTAAGCTGAGCAGTGTATAGTTAAGATCTCATCTGAACGTTACTTCACTCAGACTGTGCTGAAAAGCTTTTCTGAAATGAAGATACATCGTGTCTTTCCCTTTTTAGTTCGGCTCTGATTTAATTGGAGTCTATGATGAAAACAAACATGGAATATTTTCTGTTATGCAAACATCAGTATTACTTGTTTGAAAATAATGGTGCTGTTTCTGTTGGTTCATGAGGAGGCTGTAGGTATAAGGTATGTAATAGCAATGGAAGATTTTGTTCAAGGTAAGGGTGGAAAAGATAAGTTTTGGTGCTTGGGATTGTACTGAAAGTTAAAATTTACTCACTGAAATGTTGTGTGTGAAGCGCACGTTCAGTGAAGCTTTTAATCCAGTATTAATAGTCATATTAGAAAATGTGGGCATTAATTGGTTAATAGTACAAGGAAAAATGTCTTTGTCTTCTTCCCTCCACCTCTTTCTTCCTTTAATGTATTTTTTACAGTATGGGTGAATTTCTGACTTGGTTGTGATCAGTGGTTTGTTTGTTTGTTTGTTTTCTTCAGGTCTTGAAGTTTGCACTGTATCTTCAAATTTTGTGGGTTGTGTCCTACATTTAAACATCACATTAAGTCAGATTTTCAGAAGTGGCTAGAGGCTTTGTTTGGCTTGCTAGTTTTGCTACTTATCCCAAGATACTTTCTAAAGGGTTCTTACTAATTTCTGAAGCATGAGGTCTTTTGTAGTATCACTTGTTGGCCACTTCTTGCTCTTCTGAGAGGCATTAATTCCAGCGCAGGACCACAAAGATGACTGAGGGAGTGGAGCATCTCCCTGATGAGGAGCTGGGTCTCTTTAGCTTGGAGAAGAGGAGACTGAGGCGTAACCTCATTAATGTTTATAAATTTGTAAAGGGCAAGCGTCAGGAGGAAGAAGCCAGGCTCTTCTCAGTGATGTCCAATGATAGGACAAGGGGCAGTGGGTGCAAGCTGGAGCATAGGAGGTTCCATGTGAACATGAGGAAAAACTTTTTTACTGTGAGTGTGCCAGAGCACTGGAACAGGCTGCCCAGAGAGGTTGTGGAGTCTCTTTCTCTGGAGACATTCAAAACCCGCCTGGACATGTTCCTGTGTGACCTAGTCTAGGTGATCCTGCTCTGGCCAGGGGGTTGGACTGGATGATCATTCCAAGTCCTAGCATTTTGTGATTCTGTGACTGAATAATGTGGTGCGATCTTGGAAAAACTCATAGTTTTGTTTCTGTAGTGAATATTTTCTTGAAGTAGCGTATAGGCTTGAAAAGCTGGTATAGGCTCCTCCTTTACCTTTCTTGGTACAGAAACCTAAAAATGTCAAAATTAATCTCATGTTTAAGTTATTTAAAATAACAGAAAAGATTCCTCGTCCTCTCTTACGTAAAACAAGAGCTTCAGTCTATGGGATAAGACATTACTTCTGGTACCTATAAAAGTCATGGCTACAGTGATCATGGTCTTTGAGAGCACTGACACTTTCCAGGCAACATGGCTTGCACTCAATTGTATTTTGTTGTTTTATGCATGTAGGAAGAACTGTATGTTCAGATTCTTCTTAGGCCCTTAACATTTCTTAGTACTCAGCAAGTGCTGTGAGAAGGAGAGTTGTGAGCTAGAGTGAAGAGCCTGAGCTGCAGAAAATGTGTTAGTTTGGTTGGATAACTTTTCTTGGCATGAGTATAAAATGTCTACTGTATTCTTTTTAATAGGACATCTCTTAAACTGACTGAGCGATTTATTACGGTTGGCTGAAATCAATGAGCTCTGTGAGAAGCAAGGAAATCCTACTTTGTTTATATGCTTCCACCACCCCTTCTTGCAAGTTGCCCACCCTGTTATCTTCCCCCCATTTGTCCCTTTCTTCTTTTAGATGAAGAATTGGGACATTAGAGAGATAAGAATTAAGTATTTGAGCTTTAGTTTTCTGTGAAATTGAGGACAGAACCAATATTTGACCCTCAGATTCAAAGCTGTAACTGGCATTGATTTCAAGTAGCTGTGGTTTGTGGAGCCTGTATCTTCTTCAGTTGCTTTTGGATATCCTATTTGTCAGGGTACTTGGATTTGCATCTAGAAACACATCTTAAATCTGAGCATCATGAACAGATTATGTAATGCAGCACAATTGCTAATTAAATATTAGTGTATGCAAGCAACTTTTCAGTTTCCATCTGGTACCAGCAAATGGAAGCTTGTCAGCATTGGTAAGGACAGCTCTCTAAGCTGAAGGATTTTCCATCTCAAGTGTTTAAAATGATCCCAGGTCACTAAGGATTATTCAGGAAGAAGGGTGGTTGGTTGGTCTGCTTTTTTCATTTTTGCTTAATTAGGTTCTTTTTAAAACATGGACATGCAAAAAAGGTCAGTAAGGTTCCTGTCTTCAAACCAATGGCAAATGCGAGGGCTTTCTTTTTGTCTTTTTATGTTAGAAATTATTTGACCTGTCCTAAATGCCCATAAATACTGCATAGTGTAAAATGCAAACTAATCATACAAAAAGATTTCCCAATTATAAAAGGTTTCCTTATTAATGCTTTTTTCCTCCTCCAGCTGATTATGAATCTTTTTGAGGTTTCAGACTGTTTGGAAGGATCTCATTTACGGCAAGCAAATGTTGCTGTTCTTCAGGTCTTGACCTCTTTGCTTTCAAAACTGCATTGATATCAATTTGAGTATGAACTGTACTTTTTATATGGTTTTAAAGAACAGAGAATTGAATTGCTTCACTCCAGGAGAGTCACACTTGCTAAACCTTGCTGAATCATTTTCTTGGATAGCATGGCTACTACACATACATGTGGCCTCACATCTGAATATGGAAAATTACCCCTTTATACCACTCTGTGTGTTTGTTATTGAGAAGCCCATTCCTGTGCCTACCACAGTTTACTCCTTTTAAGAAAAAGACATATTTAAGACTTAAGATCTTGCAAGCAATATGAAATTGCTGCTCTCTTCCCTTTCTTCCTATAAGAGAATGCAGGTGGACTTGCCTCTGCAAGGGTTTTAATTTAAACCTTGTTCTTATTTTCTCTTGGTCTGGGAAACATCCTTCCTCTCTCTACCTCAATTCCGGACTGACACTCAGCTATAAGTAGACATAACTGCTGCTGACCATACCAGGGTGTGCAAGGAAAAGTAAAGAATACGAGGTAAAATACTTCCTTACATTAAAATCTCTGTTGTACTATTAGACCTCCTTCCTTTGATCCCTCAGCCTGGTACACAATAAGGCATTTGGCCCTCTTGAGTTGATGAATGCTTTAACAAGAGCCCTGTGCTTATATTGCTCTACAGATTGTTAGAGAAATGAATTAATTTAAGATTCCACATAAGCCAGAAATAAGAAAGCAAAACATGTTGGTCCACCCTTGCAGCAGCAGCACTAGAAGGCTGTAGCAAGAAAAATGCTGTGTAAGGCTGGAAGGATTGAACGTTCCACAGAGTGGTTTCTCAAGGGCTTCTCAAAGGTACCTCAAAAAGCAAATGCAGCCCCAGTTCATGGCATCTGTAATGTGATTTTAAAAATGAGAAACCTTGTCCTAATAGTTTGGAAATCAGCTTATTTTGTAATGCGTAACAACATGAAATACTTGCATATATGTTCCTTCTTTTGAGCTGATTAAATTTATCATAGGCTTCATATAAAAAGGTCGGGTTTTTTTCTGACTGGTGGTTTATTCTGTATTAAATACAGAATGTTCCTTTTACTCCCTGTGAATGAAATAGACTAAGACAAATAACAATTAACTTTTTTTTTCCTTACAAATATATGGCTCTCATATACTTGGAAGAACATCAGGAAAACATAGAGCGATATTTGAGATACCTCCCTGTGGTAATGCAGGAGATATGTCCTAAATTTTGCAACCAATAACGTTTTTTGTCATCTTAGGTAGTTAACAGAACTTCCCAGGTGACCACTGTCTAATATTGTGGCAGTAACATCAGTGGTCCATTATGAAAAAACAGTAAAGTATTCCTGCTGGAAACAAGTCTAAAAAAAGCACATTTGAGGTGATTATTTCAGGAAGCCCTAAGTAGGCTATGCTGTTGCGTAGCAACAGAGCCAGGCAGTCCTCAGACTCTAAAGTAGTCAGTGTACACATGGGAACAGAATGCAAAAGTGATGGAAACCTTGAAAAATGTAAGACTGAGACTGAGGAAACCGAAGTGAAATGATATGCAATATAAAATGTGATTTTTATCATGTAAGATACAATAAATTTAATTGCTTTTAAGTTACAAAAACTGAAATGCTGTCAGCCAAATTCTACTTTCTTGTAGCTTCTAGATAATAATTAAAAGAAAGGCAGAATGTCTGGTGGCTGGGAAAATTAATTCAAGTGCAAAGTAAATGTTAAATGCCTGCCACAAGAAAAAATTTGCATAGAGAAGTCAATTTATTATTGATGAGCCAAGAGGTTGACCAAATATACCACGAATGAAATATCAATTCATGTACTGTGGCATGAAGATGTTCAAATACTTACATTATTAAAAAGCTGCTTGTCTCATGTTCATGGGTCTCTACGCTGGCCCAGTGGTATTTAACTTTATAAATACTGAGAAGTACGGTGTCATTTGTTATATTCTTGGCAAACTCCAAGATTGCATGTGAAATGTGAGATCTTAGCAGGATATTATATTCTGTGATATTATAGCAGCTTTGTTCTTGCAAGAAGTAGTCTGATTTTATTAAAAGCAAACATAGGAACCAGTATTTAATATTTGGTAACATACAGTTGTGGATGATCTTGCTATCAAAAAAGGCAAATCTCGTCCTTCCAGTACTGTTTTTTTGCCACTGCTTGAGAAGAAGCAGTAATAACCTCAAGCTCTTCTGTTCTGGATGCTGCGAGACATACTTTCCTGATGAGTCATGACTGCATGATTTTAAAAGGTAGTCACATGGAGACAGTTGAGCTATTGCACCAAAACCTACTGAAAGATATGTGATACCATAAATGTTGCATCTGTCTAGTAGTTGACAATGCCTTAAAGATTTGAGGAAAGGAAAAATTTTGATCTGTCCTTCTCCACTTGGAGAAGGACAGATGTGTTTTCAGATAATAAGGAAAAACTGAAGGATAGGTATACTGTGAAGCATTTAGATATCTTAAATATTTGATAGCTAGACTACACATTCTACTGAAATATTGAAGAATTCTAGCAAATGGGTCTGGAAGAAACCTCATGAACATGCTGTCCAAACAGGATAATGTATAGCCTAAGTTTTAAAAGCTGTCATGATACTGTTATCTAGACACTGTCTTTTTGCTGTTCTAACTGCATGCTTTCCCTTTGAAATGCTTTTGTAACCTACAAACTGCTTTTGTAGATGCTGTAAATGTATCAATCAAATTGTCAGAATGCAGAACATCACAGAATGCAAACTTTAGTTGATGTGGGAACAGGAGCCGTGTAATAGGAAGGATAACTCTATTAAGCCAAATCTCTTGCGGTGAGATAAGAAGAAAGGTCTAAGACAGCCTCATCCATTGCTATTTCAGAGGAAAATGGGTATTGTAATGGTAAGAGTATTGCCTGGAAACAAAGTATGTACTGCAGTTGTGTTAGATCTCTGTCCAGCAGTAAGCAGTAGAAATACTGTGCTTCAGGGATGGAAAATTCAGATTTCGAAGGTGGAATCCTCCAGGGGGAGGAAAGCAATATCAGTTTTCTTAGTAAATAAGCTCCACAATGTTAAAAGCAGTCTTTTTGCTCACTGGTAAATACAAGGATGCCATATAAATAATATAAAATACTGTAAGACAGGTGACCAGGTTATCTTTCCATTGTAAGATGTCTGTGGCTTTCGCCTCTCCAATAAAATGTCTTTTCAGTGAGCCATACTCCTCTCAAATGAATGGCCCTGTGTGAAGTCCTTGAGTCAAGTTACCCCATAAGGTAGAGCAGGTTGGTAGAGTGGGTGGCAGGGTCCACCACAGTGGAAGCTACCAGAAAGGTTGTGCAGGCTTAAGTGGTTTCTCGAACTGAACTCTGAGTCAACTATGGCAGTTGCTGCTTCCCCGTGGTCTCCATCTGCATTTTTTTTCTTCCTGGTCTTGTCCTCCAGACAGAGTACCCTTTTGGATGATATCTCCCCACCTGAAATCTGATTCTTCACACCCATTTTGTGGTTCTGTAATCCCTTCATCTTCTCTCAACTCAGCAGATGCATAGATAAGTCTTGGCAGTGCTTGATAATACGTTCTTGCTAACCATTACCTCTGCTGACTTTTACTGAAACTTTAAAACAATAGAGAACAAGGCTCACATTAGTTCTTACCTGCCATAACAAAGCTCTGTATTTTATCAGATTGGGCATATATTAATATGGATGGGATGGTCTATGTTTCTTGGCTTGTAACTAGCTAAAGATCATGTTAGTTTCATGGTTTGCTGTTAGAAATTGCAGCAATTATAATGAATTACTTAGGGATATTTAGCCATTCAAATCTAATTCACCTGAGTATTTCAGCCCTTATAAATGAATGGAGGTTGCCTTGCACTGTGGAATTATTTCTTAAAAAACACAGCTGGTTCTCATTTAACTGGAAAAGTACACAACAATGCACTGGATACTGTCTGTGTGCCATTTCTTGTTTCCATTTTTATGAGAATTAAGTCTTTTTTTTGCTTTGATCTCAAAAGCATTAGTACTAGTAAAGTAGTACTAGCAAGACAGGTATCTGCAGGGGAAAAAAAAGCTACTGATTGGCATAGATACTATGTAGATATGCATTTTAGTTATGCTGAATATAAAAATTCCATGGACCAGAATCTTTTTAGATCATCTAGATTAGAATGTGTACACAGGCATTTAAAACTAGTCCAATTAATATAATTATTTGCCCCTTCCATAGCTTCCAAAAATTGGATAAGCTTTTGCCAAAAATTGGATATCTGTTTGGTAGAAAACACTTTGATTGGCTTCCACAGGATCGCCATTGTTAGAAAGCTCATACTGGTCTGCAGGTAATTCCCAGAACTATTTTGCTATCAGACCTTCAGTTAGAAGTTGCCTCAAATATTTTTTTTTTTTTAGTTGAAAGTTGTCTGTGAGGACTACAGTGGCTCACAGCAGTCTGGCCCAAACATTTGCAGACTACTCATGACTGTTCAGTTTTTTATTATTTCCCCCCCCCCCCAAGCTATACACATGCTGTTGTATGTAGCAGTGACTAGAGGAGTCATGGCTGTTACAAAAATAGTCACTATAGAGCTTATAACAAGTTCTCTAAAGAACAGACATCAGAGTCTCAGCTCTGTCCTGTAATGAGAAATGTGGTGATCAGTACATTTAAAGCACTTGCTGTGCAGGCTGGCACTTCTTGGTACTCGGAAGTGTCTGAGAGAAAGAACTTGCTTATAGCATGAATCCTGAATTAAGGGCAAGGTTGGGAAGATAAGGAGATGCTCCATGAGCAAAGCCCACACAAATTCTCCCTCTGCCACTAAACATTCTGATGTTAGGCAGGCATTATGTTTCTGCAGAAAGTGTTCTCTTTTTTGCACAAAGTATTTCCAAGCTTCCAGTCTGTTGTGAATTGCTCAGTAGGGTGGGCTTTTTCAGTAATCCAGCAACTGAGGAAGAGCTCCTTTTTCCTGTTGAGGGGTGTATTTTGTGTCTTCGTATTCTTCTGAGGGCTTGCCTCTTGTGTCATCTGTCTGTTCCAAAAGGAGTACTGCTGGATTGCCATACAGAGACTCCAGTGGACAGGCTTTCCCTAAAGGCTGAAACCATTCCTGTTGAACAAAGCTCTGTGTTTGTTCAGCGTTGTGTTAACCCTGCTCCTTGGCTCAGAGCACCACACTGTTCTAAACAATAAACTGCAGTGCTGCATAGCTGGCCTCCTCTTCCTAAAACCCTGTAACATCAGCCTTCCCTCAGCTCAGCAGGGCTGCCAGATGTGTGTCACATGAGAAGCTTGACAGCTCCCATCTTCCTTGAGGCCCTTATCTGTCTTTATGGTTATAATGTGCTCTAGCAATAGATCTAACTGTTCATAGAGAGTACCAGAGCATCTTGAAAAGTGATGCTGTAACTCCCTCCTTCCCTTCAGAAGCCAAGAGGTCCATTGACCACAACTGCACGTGAAATAGTCACGCAGCAATAGATGCCTCTTTTCTCAAATGCAAGTTTTGTTTGCCATTCAGTTGAGCAGTGACTGTTGATGGTAGATGGTTGCTAACCCACTTCCATTCCCTAACATAAGAGTCCCTGTTTGGACTCTTAAATGTTGTGATTTGTTTCCTGTGTAGGGTGGTAGTTTCAAAACATCAAAACATTTATTGTTATTTATAATTACTTCAAATAACCTCAATAGTTGTCTGTGGAAATGAGAACTTCTGTGCTGTATCTTCCCAAAGAACCAGGGTCTCTGACGGATTGCTTCATTGATTATGTGGTTGTTTTTTTGGTGGTTTGTTTTTTGTGGTGGTGGGGGTGGTGGGTTGTTTTGTTTGTTTTTTGTGTGTTTTGTGTTTTTTTTTTTAATTTGCTGCTGTTTTATTGCCCATTTTTGTGGAATAGTGCAAAATAAAACTGAACTGAAATTAAGCGGTAGATGAGAGTGCAAATCTTTATGGTCATGGGCATTATGAAATTTGCCTGAGCAAGAACACAGTAAGACTTTAACTATTTGGTTTTTAGTTCTTTAGATCTCTTTAGGTAAAATATAATTTACATAATGCAGAAGGAAAACCTAGTAATTGTCTTAGTGTAGGTTATGAGCTGAAGGATATCCAACTTCATAGCGCTTTTTTAATGCAGACTTAAAACAGCTTCTTATTTTTTTTCTGGTTAAAAAAAAAACCCACAAAAAAACCAAAAACAAACCAAAAAAAAAAAGAAAGAAAAAAAAGGCAAAAAAAAAAAAAAAGCCAAACAACCTCAGATGGTAATTTTCTGTGTTCTGTTTAATTGTTGAAGTAGTTGAATTATTCACTAACTTCAATTAAGATCTTATTAGTACTAGGAGAACAGCATATACTCTGTTCACAGTAAAAATGTGTAACTGACAAAGGTAAGTGACCTGTTCTACGCTACTGTTTTACAGAGGTGGTCACTTCAGAAACATCAGACAAAACTACATAAGGGATGTTCAAAGTGCAAATTAAAATACTGTACAGCTCGCTTACTGGCATGGACATACATTTCCTTTAATTTGCTTTCAAGAGTTAATGCTATTTTCTTGCTCTGAGCAAAAGGAATACTATTGTATGGCACAACAGATACAATCTCTTGTGGAAAAAGTGCACTTTTGTTAAATTGTTGCTGTGTACATAGCAGACCATGCATGAGATGGGGATCTAGGTACAGGCTGCTGTGGAATAAAGCTACTCTTCACTGGAAAGAGCACTATCTCTAAGCTAAGGCTAGATTTGGAACCAAAATTTATTTAAAAGCATAATTATACACCTTCTCTAAAGCAGACATCCTATTAAATGACAAGTTCTGTCTTTTTTTTGTTCCCTTATGAAAGCTGAATATAGATAATTATATTTAAATAATGTGCTGATCGTGATACAACATTTAGCAGCCAAAGCCTTGGAGAGTTTTATTTGAAAATTCCTTATTCAATGCCATCATTAAGCATATACGGAGAGAGAGGGGGAGTAAATGTTGAAGGACCATACCTCTTAGTTTTACACTGGTTTGCCAAGAAAATGGCAGCTCTCCTATGCTAGCCAGCGATGTATCCCAAATCCCATAGACAAACCATGTGTCAAATTTCTGCTCTTATTCTGTTTTCCTTTAAAAATAATAATAAATACCAGTTAGTGAAGGTACTTTAAACGTTTCTGGGCTTCTTTTAAGTAGCTAATCCCTTAAACAGGCTAAATTCAATAACTGTAGGTACTTCTAACCCATAAGCTGTATAGATACTGATTTTTAATTCATGCTGGTGCCACATAATTTCTGTACTTTCACTTCCAACCTCTTGAGAACAATGGCAGTGTGTAACATCTTGTTTCACTGAGTGATTATGGAATGCAGTCGAATCGGGATTTAATTTGTGAGGCTATCACTGACTTTTTAGGGTTTTTTAAGAGTTCATTCAAAAAACCTAAAATATATAGAAGGAAAACTGTTGTAGAAATTTGACAGCTTCAGAAACTTGAGGTGTAAGATTTGTCATATATAGCATGGAAATGGAAAATCAAACACAAAATGGATTGTGGAAATCAAGAAGTATTCAGGGAACTCTCTGAGAACACAGACTCTTTCTATACCTTTGCCCTCTTCTGGACCTGTTCTGATTCTTTCTGTACCTATTAAATTTCACTGGTTTTGGCATCCTTTTCTCCTCCTGCATTCTCTGGATACTGTACTATTTCTACTTCTTATGATGATTACCTGTAAAACTTGCTTTATTTGCATTATGATACAGAAGTAGGGCATTTGCAGGTATAGCAGTATATGTTATCCAGAACATTCATTAATAAGACAGAGGTGTCTTGTTATGCAGGCTAAAATTCAAGATAGCAGCTATGCCTGTCTGTCTTCCTCACCCTCCATATTTCTTCAAGTGCTTTCAACTGATTTTTCAGCACAACTTTATTTTGGGGAGGAAAGAGGCAGAAGTATAAGATGCTCACATTTCTAGAAGTTTTATGAAACTAAGAAGCTGCAGAAAAGAAAGATGCCATATTAAAATCTTTAGGGCTGTACTGCAAACTCTAACCCATTATCAGGCAAAGTGACTCTACACGGCAGGGAGAAGACAAAGCTCAGCTGGGGGAGCCTTCAGATGGGATAGCATCTTACAAGTTGCCACGTCATCCAACCCTGCGACAGCAGGTTTCACTATTCTTTATGCTCACACAACTGCTTGCTTTAGTTGGCTGCTTCAGTTGGCAGAAACACTGAGGTTTGTGGCCTTGTTTCAGTGCAGTACCACAGAGCGGAGTACTGTTTTCACAACTTAAAAAAATTACTAGAGCTAGTGGGACTGTGACCACAATCTTTAATGCAGTTAGTTAGGAAATTCAAATTGTTTCACAGGATTATTAGCAAACTCCATTCTTTCCACAGAGACTGAAGGAAAAAAAGGGTTTTTTGAAGTGAATGGTAATTCCTTAATGACAGGTTCAGTGACTAATTACAAACTGCTGGGCATTGAGCCTTTCATTGGAAGGAGAGCTCTTGGGTAATGTCAGTGGAGTTCTATATTTATGCAGTAACGTCTCAAGATAATGCCAATACAAAACAGAATGGTGTTTGACATTTAGGAGAAGACGCAGACAGTGAAACTTGGAAGTGTTAATAAATGTATGTTTGGTAACATTCTTTTTTGATCAGAATGTTGTTAGTAATGCCATATTGAACCTATAGAAAATGAACCTTTGAAATTAAGTTTTCCACAAGCACATTTTCCTATGGCTTTATAGCATGTTTCATAGCTAAAATTAAATGCTTGAGATTTCCTCATGCTGTCCATGGTTTATGGCAAGTTTCAAGATTATATTAATCTTACAGAAGAGTATTCTGTAGAGTACAGTTTGTAGAGTCCAGGGTGCTCGTGGAGTACAACATGGCTCATTTTGCCAGTCTTACAGTCCTATAGCCTGTTCCACCTCAGTCATGGTCTTCTCTGTGTATTCTGTTCCCTGATACCCAGTTTCCAAAGTAGCAAAATAATGTTCTTTTCTGTGGTGTTTTTCTAAACTAAATTGAAATTAATCTCTTGGCAGGGCTGATAGCTAAGATGACTTTGGATGGCTATACTAATGACAAGCCTGTACACTGATTACTTTCAGGTTTTGCACTTTGCTTTCTAAAGACTAGTTGCAGTAACAGGTATTAACAAATATAACTCATTTTAAGTTTCTCTTAAAATCTCTCTTCTGATCTTGCTGGATGATGCTCTTCAGTGAACAGGTCAGATAAGTCTGAATATTTGTGCTCTTCTTACCTTATCATAACTGTCCTGACTGTTTCCCTTCACCTTTGCAAGTTACATGCTTCATTACTACATGGTTGATTTATTTGGCATGGAGGTGTCTGCACCTTGGACAAAGAACAAATAGTAGACTTCTCATTTGCTTCAATATTGCCATGTTTCAAGAAGGCGGCACTTAACAGGGCACTTAACATGCACATGCTCTCATGCTCATGAAAGCATTTGTTAATTGAGAGGCACTGCACTATTTTATGTGTGTCAGGCAGGCTTTCAGTGAATGCTTACTTCTTTCCATTCCCTAGGTGTTCGTTGTTCAGTTTTGTGGGTTGGAATTTTTTTGCGGTGGTTTTCATTTGCTTTGTTTTTAAAGCAGTTTCCTGTTTCATAATGGTTGTTCATAGGAGTAAAATGATCCTGTCAGCCATTCAGCATTTGGCATGGGACACCAAAGCTTGATAGCAGTGAACTTCTATCTAAGTCAGTCTGTCTTGCAATGATATTTGATATAGTTATATTTAGACTAAATAAAATACAGAACCCTCTTTTTGGCTTCTCAGTCACATCATGTGAACACCCTCATACAGCTGACTGAAGCCAGCAAGGTGAGGACTAGAATGAAGATGAAGAATGGACAAGATTTGTCAAGTTATTCAGAATTGAGAGTGGGGAATGGTTTGCTGTTGTCTTTTATGTATCTATTTTTAAATAAAAGTGTTTATAGAAAAATGAGGATTTTATTTTTATTTAAAGAGATAAACCTGAATCTTTTGCTTATGTTAGTGTATGTGATGACTTCAGGGGCTTCTTCAGTGTCCAGCAGCTGCTGTAGGAACAATTTTAAAAGATATGTACACTTCGTGCAAATGTGACAATTCAGCTACTTTAGTAATCATAGCTAAATAATAATGTATAATAATAGCTAAATAATTAAATAATAATTTATAATAATAGCTAGAGCTATTACTATAGCTGCACTGTATGCAGCTATGCAGTGTTGCCCTTATGGCCATGTCCCCTCTCTCTGCAGTATGCAAAACCACAGGAATACTGCTTGTAAATGAAGGAACCACACAACAGTGGGTATGCTGGTTTTGTTTAGTGTTTCCCTAGTGTTTCCTTTCTTTGGAGTTCTTCTCTAGCACAAAGCTTCCTTGATGCCTCTACTACATCCAAACATAAAATGTGAGGGAAACTGCATTTGAAGCCTGAAGATTTTTGCATAAAACCTTAAATGACTACAAATGGATCTATAGTAAAAGCAGTGTGATAAGCAAGAGAAAGTGCCTGCCCTCTGCCCATCTGGTTTCTGGTTACAATTTTATAAATTAAGAAAAAGAAAAAAAAAATATCCTAACAGGTTACATCTGTGGCAGATACAGCAGATACTCGATCAAGGATGCAAATCTTACTGAGGTTGAAATAGGTGTTTCCTTGTATTTTGGTTTCCTTGTCTTATGTGAATGTACATCATTACATTATTCCATAATAACATGAATTATTTTCAAATTAAAATGAGTTCTGAGTTTATATCTAGCTTACCTAGCCTTGCTTTCTAATTTCTACATTACAGTTTAGCTGTTCTGCTTGCTCTGTTAACATGTCTCCACTCATTTCAGTGACTTTATGGTAATGCATTCACTTTAGTGCAACCATCGCACCAAAATAAATGAGTCTGAAGAGGTCTATATACAATGCCCAAACTAATCATACTAACAGAAAGGAAAATACACAAAACATAGCTGTGCCTGTGTATGAGCACAGTGTTCTGCATGCAAAAGGATTATCGATCTGTTCTTTCTTACTCCTTACACTCTGCTTTTTGTGCAGAAAAGAATTTTGTTCCACCCCCTACCTACCTCCTACTTCCCAGCTAATATTAAAAGCAGAGACAGCTTTATAAAGAAATTATGTTGCTGAGGTCATTGCTTTTATAAAGTACTCAGTAGCACTTTATGAAGTACAAAAAATGAAGTTGTTTAAAATACTACTGAATACAGATTACATAAAATCCATACACCTTTTTTTTTTGCTTTCTACCCCGTTTCTTCTCTAATTTCTCCAAATTTTGAAATTGAGGCATCTTCTTTTGCTTTTTACTGCATAGGCAGTCTACTCTGCAATGAGAACCCTTCTATTCCCATCCCATAATGTCATCTGTTTTTCTGGTGTTCTAAGTGTTTGTTTTTTTTTTTTCTGCTATTCAGGTACTGCTATGTGGATACTGGTTAGCAATGACTGATGTGGAATCTACATATGCAGACTTCATTGCTTCAGGAAGGACAGGTAGAAGAAATGCGTTACATGACATCCTTGTGTCCTCTCCAGGTGGGAACTCCAGTGAACTAGCCTTAAAGTTATCGGAGCTTGATATAAACAAAGCAGGCGAGTCCATTTTGGTCTTTTGTTATGATTATTTAAAACTAGAATGAAGGAGTACTACACAAAACGTGGTTTATTTGCATGCATTATTCCTTTGTACCTCAGCAAGAAAAAATTTTTTTTTTTTCTGATAATGGAAGATCAGCAAGGGTTGCCTACAGTAAAGCCCAGATCTCATAAATGAGAAGGGTGGTTATTTGCAAATAAAACATATTACTGAAAAAAGAAAATTCATTCTGCAGTGAGTATCTAGTGGCAGGGTCCATGTCAGGATAAATTTTATGGAAAATCAAGTCTGAGGAAGAAAATAAGTCTTTATTAAAACCCAGCTCTTCATAATATCATTTAATGGAAGCTCTTTGGTTTGAAGCCTGCAGGAGAAGCCATGTGTCTGCCTGAAACGTTATCTTGGAGATTAATTTTCTTTCTAGCTGCCAGAGGACAGAGCAATAGCAGTGCATTGTTGCTTGTTTCACTTGGATCTTTGTTTCTGCATAAATAGTCTCTTTCCCCTTTGTGCTGATCCTGTGTCCTTCTTTTAAGGTGATAAGTATTAACGGAATCCTAAATCTTAATTCACCTCTAATATTACCAAAATTTTTCACTGGTTATACACCTTCAGTTAAAATGAAGGAGGAACAGCATAGGGTGAAAGACCTTACATTAAATAGAAGTAGTAATATGGCTGTGTAATTATTGTCATTTTATGTGGGTGGGGGTTAATGAATGGATCTTACAGATATTTGAAAACCCTTTTCAGATCTTAGGAAAGAGGTCTTATGTTTCTTTTCGTAACAGCAGAAGAAAACAAATGCAGCAAAGAACATACTGTTGATAAGCAGCTGCCTTGTTTGTGCACGTATTTTTCTCAGACAGTGATGAGTTCTGAGAGGCAGTCTTGTCACTGGACAATCAGATGTGGGCAGTGTGACGTTGGGGAGGCTGTAGTACTGTTTAGAGGAGGGAATTATTTTTTTGGCTTTCAGACTAATGTACATCCTAAGTTCCTTCTGCAGTTGCCAGTTTGGGGCCTATAGCTTCTAGATGCGTGCAATTCTAGCAGGCCCTTTAATTTTTTTTTCTATTTAAAAAGAAAAGCTTTATTAGTATGTGTGTAGGTATGTCTTTATTTTCATGTGGGCATACGTGTAAAATATTGGAAAAATATAAAGTAGGTGGCATTTGAAATACATAATGCCAACCTTCCCTCTTGCTTTAATTTTCTTCTGTCTCAAACTACACTTGCCAAAATTGTCTTTAATCTTGTCCATTTAGAAGATCTAAACAATCTATATTTTTAATTTAAGCTGTTGGAGTGATTGTAAGCCAGAACTGTGTTCTTTTGTGTGCTATAAAAAAAAGTGACTTTGTGCTTTTAATATATGTTGGTATGCATTTTATACATGCAGTTAGCTCAGCAGTGATAAGAATGGTTTAAATATCTGTTAGCCTAATTTTTAATACATAATTCAGGATTCTATTTATTTTTTAAATTAACCGTTGCAGAAAAGTATACAGAGTTGCTAATAAAATTACTTCAGGTATTAGATACACACAAATGGCCGCATACTTCTTCAGGAGGTTATGCAGTTTGAATTAGATATAATGAAAATATATTTAAATATTGGAAAATGCATTGTATTGTCATTCGTATAAGTATTAGTGTATTATCCCGTCATGTCTTTCCAAACCAAAGAGAGGCTCAAAAATAATTTGGAACCCAAATTCTACTTCAGAATGTACTAGTGCTTGTGGGATGCATGTATGCGTCACACCTGACAGGATTAAGAGGAAGACAGATGTTTGGGAGTTATCTTATATCTTTGAAGGTGCATGTAAAACAGTATGTTAAGTACTACCTACTTACATAAATACAGATGTCAAGTTTTTATTCTTTATTTCTCTTTAGCTTGGAGAAGAGGATACTGAGAGGTGACCTCATTAATAAATTATAAATATGTGAAGGACAAGGTCCCTTCCAATTCCTAACATCTGTGATTCTTTTTCTTATTATTACAGCTATATGCATTTTCTTGCAAAATTACAAATACATTTGCTTTCAATTGTGTGGAGTACCAGCAGAATAGGATAATGCAGATTTTTTTTTTCTTTTAAAGAGTTTATTATAAAACGCATGTAAATTAAGCTACCCAGGCATATTTAGTACATTAAAACTTAAGATTACGTGTCCTGTAAAGAACAGGAACAGCTTTGAATAGCACTGGGCAGTGAGGCCTTATTCAAGGAACACATATACTGTCATGTACTATTTGATATTTGACAGGAATTCTGGTTAATCCCTTCATTCATAAGCCAATGACAGATAAGAGTTTGCTGCATAATTATGTGTATTACATATAATTACTGTATAATACTCTCCTTTCAAAACAGCTATTTGTGTTCTTTGTTCATAATAAGCTAACAACTTGCTAGTACCTATGGAATGGAAGTATTTACCAAAATTCAAAATATAGGTTCCAAGTGCTTTGTGGCAATGCGTTTCATCTAAATTTAGTAAAAGCAACACTGTGTACATCTGCTAAGTAGAAAACTGCAACAGAATTCATAGGACAGAAGGCAAAGTAAAGATTTTAATAGAGAAATCATGCAGCTCGCATAGGTCATGTTAGAAGTGGTTTAAGTATAAGCACTGGGGACACTGATAGACATTGAAGAGTCAGTAATGTTACAGGAAGAAAAATGAGTTAAAAGCTGCACATCAGCAGAGTGATTAACTGTTGCTAGCTTACCAACTCACAACTGTATCATGGCTTACAGTGCCATGTTACTTTGTTTGGGGCTTTTAAATACTGCCTGTTGGTTTAAAATGCTGTGTAAGAAGTGCAACTCTTAATTGCTTTTAGCCATCATGTTTAGAAGGAAGAGTGTGCTTAGCATTTTTGGAATTCTCAGAACCCAGAAGCAAAATTATTTCCGTAAATATATTTTAAGGCTTTTTTGGTAGGAGAGCTCTGCCAGCAGAAAGACAAAGTCTGTAGTACCAAGATAGTATGTTATAGATTAAATGGATTGAAACTAGTCAGTTTATTTCAGTGAGCTGAGAAAATCTTTTAAGAAGTGATATATTAAAACATAGTGCACAAAGATTCAGAGAGAAAGAGCACTAAGGTTCAAGATCGAGGTAGTGAAATGTTTGAGCTTTGTGTCCTGGATGATGTTTCTTTCACACACAAACACCGTGCAAGGCTTTTTCTCTCTTCAGTTTTGTTTGGTTTTTGTTTGTTTTTTTTTAAATGAGAATTATTTTAGAAAAGCTTGACTTGCCTAGATAGTATGAGGGCTATTAAAAACTTCCTAGTGGTCAGAATAAATGGAGTACAGAGCAGGCAATAAATAAATAAATAAAACCCTAGGTTCCATTCATCTCGACTTTTGCATTATCAGAACAAGTGATAGAAAGTTTTTGGACAACTTAGGCAAAAGGGATTTCTGTTCTATAGGAAATAATTGCATCCTGATGGAGTCCTTCGTAATATGGGAAGTAAAACTCAGAAATAAGAGTTTTCTGAGAAAGTGCCTTGCAAAACAATTTTTTTTATTTATTACTCAACTCATAACGAACAGAACAAACCTCACTAATAGGTTAATTTACCTTCCGTACAACTTTTCATCAGGTTGAATTTGATAATACCAGTACTCTGAGGCATTTTGCCACCTAAATTCTCAGTGCATTCACAGAACACAGCTATCATGTCAGATCTTTTTGCAGCGTCCTTTGCAATGCAAAGAACTTTATTTTTTCATCAGCACTGTGCAATTTCTTTTGTATAGAAAAGAGAAGGTGTTTATGGTGCTTATTTCTATAAACAGAAAAAAAGCTGTAGATGTACAGTGTGACTTGAAATGGGAAAACAATAAATATCTTTATTGAGAACCCTGCCTTTATTCTAAAGATCTATAGATTGAAGTTGAGGCACTACTCCCTCTCCTTAGACCTCTTTACAACTTAGTCCATGGAATTTTCTTCTCTTAACTACTGTATCAAGCCAGTTCAATACAAATTACTTGCAAGATACGAGAGACAACTTACATTTTAACATTATTCCTTACCTAACATTATTCCTCATTATGTACCTGTAGCTAATTAGTCTTTCTTGCACTTAGCTTCTAGCTGTCTGTACCTGTTAGGTATTTAGTTGTTAGGTGAAATTTGATACTTTGCATATAAGTACTGATGACCATCATCCATGCACTTCCTAGCCTTTAGACAGGCTTCGTGCAGTCTGCTCTCTGTGCCCCAGTAAGATGTTCTCTGTTTTTCAGAAAACCACCATTTTCTGTGATTTGCTGAGAGACAGCTGGAGTGAATGCCGTGGGGTGTGGTACTGCAAATGGGCACACAAAACAAACACAGCTTTAACAAACTATTGCTTCTAGTGAAGTTGCGTCTCTTCATAGAAAACTCTGCTCAGACTTGGTGTAATGAGGTTTTTTCTCTTGTATTGTTGTAGCATCATAGTGAACAAAATGTCAAAAATACCCTACTATCTTTGTGAAATTCTTTCATTTGTACCTATTCTAGGTCTGTACTTAAAATTATAGTGGTGGTTGCAGCTAGGAATTTGTTTTTGAAGATGTCTCTTGAGATGCAAAGTATAGCTATCTTAGTAGTAAAAGGTTTCATATTTAATGCAAGAGTTCAGTTTCACTTTCTTTTTACTCTGTTTTTGAGACTGGTTGTTAAACACTTGGGATTCTGGGAGCAAGACCTCTTTGCTTCAGAGTGGATCACTCATCCTTTTCTTTTGTTTTAGAAGGAGAAGGAGATGCACAACGAAATCCAAGTGAGCAAAGCGGGGAGGCCCAAGGGGAGGCAGCAAAACAAGAAAGCTGACATCCAACTTTGACCGACTGGAGCAGCTGCTGGATGTTTTCAGACTACAAGAGCATGCTGGAACAAATCTGTTTCCATGAGCAAGCTGGTGGAAAAGAAAGTGCATGTGTCTTCACTGCTGGAACCTGCTCAACACAAGGCTAAAAATGGGGGTACAAGCTGTGGCAGAAGACAGAAATTTCTCTACCTCTGTCATTAGCAATGGTTGAACATGTATTGATTTTTTGGGATAGTGTCATCAGATGGATCCCTTCATAATGACTACTTGATGGGAACACTTTTAGAAAGTAGAAAGGTAAATTTTGTAGCAAATGGCCTTTGAAACATCAGAGGATCTAATTGTGTATCTTAAGCAAAGGCTTGTGTGATCCTCAGAGTTTAAAATTCTCTGGCCAAAGTGTTCACCAATTAAAAGAACTGTAAAGAAAGCACTGTTTTTAGAACTCTGCATCTGTTTTACAGCTCTGTTATTTACAATGGTTTTTGTATTGTACAACTTAGATGCTCCACACTGCCCCTTCTCAACTGCTTATGAAGAATATTTCTGTTACTGTGAATTTTTCTACCACACGTTTTGAAAGGGCTGGTTTTTTGCATAATGTGGTGATGTGCACATGATAGATTTAAAACGTCAACCGCTAAAGTGATTATGCCTAAACCTAAATGACTCGGCAACACTCTGATTTGTTACTAGATGAACCTTCAAAACAACTTGTTAATGTGAATACTTCAGCGTGTTTTGTGTCCTTGGTACAGTTTTGCCACTTGCCTGTAGTTAGTTGCATATCAGAGACTCAAATTGAATCTTTTATGTTACTCTTCCCCATTTTTCTAATTTTACTCCCAATTTCTTAATCTTTCTCCAAGATATTTTTTTAAAATGTTAGTCCAAGTATTTTATTGTTAGGATAGTTTTAAGAATATGTTTATAACCTTGTATGGGTTAAAATTCAAACAAATTCCGTGGTGCTAGAGATTTTCCTGGTTCTTATTGTTAAAGATGCGCCTTGTTTACACACGGGAGAATAACTGGCATAGGTTATTGCCAATTATATGTTCTGGAATGAGTTTTCTGTTGCAGGATGGTCCGTCCAGCTAGTGGGTCATGGGCTGGATCTAGCCAGGGGGACTATTTTATTTTTTTTTCTCTCCATTCCTTGCCTTTGCCTCAGTCAATCAGGCTGTTGAATTTGCACAGCCAGTAGCCTGTTACTGATGCACCAGGTACAGCCAAGCACTAGAAGCTGGTACAGCAGCCTTTTGGCTAGGATATGGAAAGGGAAGTGAGATACTTGGCATCTAGCACTCAAAAGACTGGATTTTTCCCATTTCAGCTATTTCAAAATGATAGTCCAAACCTGGACCTTCACTGAAATACCAGGATAGCTTGTCCATCCAGGGGATTACTTAAAATATCTACAAATCAATAACCTGTTCTGTAATAGCTGTGCTGCTTGATTTCCTTCCCCCCATCCTACCCCAATAGACAAAGGCATACATGAGGCTGAATACTGCAGAATGGGGCAGCCACACCTCTGTGTGACTAAGGTGAGTAAGGAGACTGACTGACAAAAACCGTGGCAATCACATAAGCACCAATAGCAAAGTCAGAAGATTTGTTTTGCTTTATTAACAGGAGGTGATGTCACTTTCTTTATATATAGTATATATAGTATATATATTTTTGTGTTGTTGGTTTCAAATGTTATGCACTTTTTAATGTTTGTAAACTTTTACTAATGAATAGTGTGATTGCTTTCTGAATATATTAACCATCAGTTAACAAAACATCTTTGTAGCCACAGCTGTTTGTTTCTACTGTATGTAACATAGTACTTGTCACCTGAAATTCTTTTGTGAGATGTGTGGAGAAAAAGAAAACAACAACCACTTCTGATCAGTATTATGAGCTCATTTATTAGTGTTAATAAAAAACAAGCCAGCAGTATGCTTGTGGCTCATTAGTGTAATATTAACTCTCAACCTTTTATTGTTTGGAAGCTGAATGCCTCGCTCTGTCACTAGCTGTCAAATGCCCTATCTTCTTGGTAACAGTAGTTCATTTGCTTTGAAGATACTGTTGACCTTAATCTAATTATCTATTCATTTGTTTCACTTGGTGTTCCTTTCAATGCTAACACATTATTGATATTTTTTAATTATTCCCCTGCTGCTTGGCTCTTCCATCAGGTCTTCAAGCTGAACTGGTTGCCCCTTTATCATGGACTAGTTACTGTCAATCGAGCATGAACACCAGAAGGAAATAAGATTCTAGGGCTTTTTATGGTGTTACTTTATTGGTGATCTGTGAAACATCATCAGTAAAATGTTGCGGAAAAAAGCAATAGTGGAATAAGTAATTAAAGTACATTAAGTTGTTGGCTTTCCTTTTCCTTCAGTGCTTTTCTTTATTTCAGTACACTTTCCTTCTTAATTCTTGTGTTGTGAAATAAAATTCATTTCAGCCTTTCCTCTCTATTTTGTACCTGCTTCTTCTGTGCTGCTTCTGTTTCTCATCTTGTTTTGTTTTTGAAACAATTATGGAGGCCTTTGCTCATTTTTGAAAAACACCTCTTTGTGATGGAAAACAGCGCTCTTAGTTTGAGTGGAGTAAAAAGCCCGAAAGTGTATCAGTGCGTTCCTTATCACTTGAACTCTGCTTACTCTCTTTATTTGGTATATTTCTGTAGCATCAATAAGCAGGCTTCACTGTATGTGAATGTATGATTACTCTCTGCCAAATCACAACACTGAATCTTGAGTGCTATTATTACCCAAGCAATTACAAAAAAGCTGGTTCAAATGTAGTCACAGCTTTACTTCTGTGTAATTGCATCATATAACAAGGACACTGGTGGCAGAATCGGACTTTGACTTTTTGCTAGTTGTCTTTCAGTAAGCCTGCCACTCTGGCTTCTGTTCCAGTATCTTTGTATTTTATTGTTCTCATGATAGATAATCCTGGATTAAACAGACATTTAAACATCTTATCTTAAAGAAGTCTCTCCAGAAGGTATAGAAACTCTATGAAGTTGGGTTTGACTATCAGCTTAATAGAATACTCCTTAAAAGTTCAGGCTTTGTGAGGTTGTTTTTTTTTGTGGTGGTAGGGTTTTGTGTGTGTTACTGTCTCTTTAGTTGTATGTTTTCAGTGCTTCCTTCATCCTGCCAGCCCCATCACTTCAAAAAATAGTCTCTGTACTCATGTTCTTGTTACCCATAATAAAGTCTTATGTTTGGAAGTATTGCACTTGCAGGGTTTAGATGGCCCATCCACTTGAAACACAAAGAATATAGGACTAGAACTGGACAGAGATATTGGCATTTCTTTCTTCTGCTTATTTCCATTAATGTCCACGTGCTTCAGAAAGCTTCTATTAAAAGTGCAGCAAGCACATACACACCATTAATTCATTTTTTCATTATTTTTCATTATTTCTTAAAACTATCATTTTAAGCCAAAAGTTCACCATGACCTTCCATAGAACAATTATTAAATAAATATGAAAAAGGTCAGTATACCTGCCACTCATCCATCCTATTTTCCCTGCCATGTTTTTCCCGCAGTTTAAAAGTGTGAAAAAGTATATCCTGGTATGAGTGACAAGTTCTGAGGAGTTAGATTTCCTGCAAATGGATAATGAAATTATCTGGTGCCCAGAAGGAGGGGAGCTACAACCAAGGTGGTTAAGCTGGAACTTCTACAATATGAACACCTGCCTCAGCTAAACAGTGAAGAATTCCAGATGTGCTTAATGTTTATATTTTGTTTCAGAAACATCAATGAATTTTTTCCAAATGAAAAACACAGAGCTGCTGTTGAGACTTCACACAATAACATAACCTGAACTTGGACAAAGTTTTGCCTTACCTCAGCAGTATTCCTATGTTAAACTGCTGTATTCTTGCCACAACTTCTTTGTTTTGCTCTGCCTCTCTTCCCAGCTGATTTGTTTCTCGTCCTGTGCTTCCCTCATGTAAAATAATATCCTAGAAATACATGGATATGGAGCACCATATTGGATTTTCTATATATTTAGCTGACTAAAGTCTTCAAGTGGAAAGGTCGTTTCTCTTCATCTTTTTGATTGATGCACAAGGGGGAATCTGCTTCAAAGTTTTCAGCACAACAGAAGTAACATTGCCAGGAAGGAAGTGTGAGTTCAAGAAGATGCATCCTTGTCAAATTGTTGGTCTCTTTCCTTGAGAGTAAGGCAGGTGGAGCCCAATGCAGAAAATAGCTTCCTCCATCATATGATGAACAATCATAATGTCAGTCTTAGTGATAAAGAAGATAAATTGTTCAACTTGGGTGATATTTTGACTTCAGAACCAACTTCAGGTTTTCTGCAGGTCTCTAGAACAGAAGCATGCATAAATCTATGGCCCTTATCCTTGAGACAAATGGGAATCACCAGATTCTAATCACACACAATCACATGGAATATTAGTAGTTGGAAGGGACCTCAAAAG
>NW_010158384.1:0-9414 GCF_000695765.1 Mesitornis unicolor
GTACTGTGTCCAGTTCTGGGGTCCCCAATATCAGAAAGACATTGAGCTGTTGGAGCTGGTCCAGAGGAGGGCCACAAAGATGATCTGAGAGTTGGAGCACCTCCCCTACGAGGACCAGCTGAGAGAGTTTGGGCTGTTCAACCCGGAGAAGAGAAGGCTCTGAGGTGTGACCATATTATGGCCTTCCAGCGCCTGAAGGGGTCCTATAGGAAAGCTGGAGAATGACATTTTACAAGGGCAGGTAGTGACAGAATGAGGGGGAATGGTTTTAAGCTGGAACAGGGTAGATTTAGACTAGATATTAGGAGTAAATTATTTACTGTAAGAGTGGTGAGACACTGGCACAGGTTGCCCAGGGAAGTTGTGGATGCCCCCTTTCTGGAAGTGTTCAAGGCCAGGTTGGACAGGGCTTTGGGCAGCCTGGTCTGGTGGGAGGTGTCCCTGCCCATGGCAGCAGAGGTTGAACTAGATGATATTTAAAGTCCCTTCCAAGCTAAACCATTCTATGATTCTACGATTTTTGGTCCCTACATTGTTGTTGATATTTGCACTTTTTAAAAAACCTCGAGCTACTTCAGGCCCACCATGGGGAGGCATTTAAATAAAACAGCACTTACAAGTGCCCTCTCAAATGCTGGTAACTGAAGGAGAAGACAGTTATCCCTTGTCAATCTTTCAACAAGGTCTAGTCCTGCAGTCTCTCCAGTAGTGCTTTTCATCTGAGTGTAAACATATACCTAATGTAATTCTTGGACTGTTACTGTACTTGACCCTGTATTTCTGTCAAGATACAGATACATGCCTTTTCCCATTTACTGCAACAAAAGTGAAGATCCGTTAACAGCCACTAAATCCAGCTAAGGCCCTGTTGTTTCCTTATCCGCAAAAGCTGGGAGAATGTGTGTGTCTGCAGGCAGTACTGTAATTATTCATACCTAATCCACTGTGTGAAAAGTTTTCAGAGTTCTTCAGTATTTTGGAGACCTACGCTCTATTGGATGGAAAGTGAATGAGTTTATGCAGCTGTATTTTTGCAATATGGCACTAGAGTCTACTTTCTGTCTTCTGATGCCTTTATTTATTTATCTACCTCGTCCTGAGCTGTTGATTTTCAGTGGTGTTCCACTGCTGGCAACCAGGATCTGAGGTGGAAAGGGGACAACTTAACTGGCTCTTCAACTGACAGTGTTAGCTAATACTATGGTGAGCCCTGCTGCAGAGTGCAGGAGGTCACTGCACTTGTTATTTTACCCTAAAGCATTCACCTTTTTTTCAGGACTACACAGCTACAAAAATGGCATTCTTTTAGAGCAAAGTCATAACCAGCATACATTGGCCTGACAGCACTTTAGATAGTGCATGAAGCAGAGTACTCCTTGGGTTATGAATTATAAACATACTCTGGAAATGAAACTTCTAGTCCTTTGGACCTCTTGGTGAATAGGCAAACAGCAGTTTATCTTTGTGGAAATACTGCCCCAGTGTTACATCTGACAAGATTTCTGCAGTTCTCACTCAAGCAGTTATCTGCAAGTTATATCAAGTTATCTGCAAGATGTGTGACACACAGTGTTACAGGAAAGGGCGTGAAATAAGATGAGAAGTTGAAAGATGCTTTTTACAAACTGGTGAAGTCATACAACATGCTTGTCTGGGTGAGATGTTATTCCAAGTTTGGAGCATCTACAAAACCAATCAAACACAGCATAGATAGGAGGGTGGAAGGTACCCTTGCTTGCACCCTAATTAAAGTGGAAAGTCAAAGCAGCAGAGCAGTTGTTTCATTTCATGCCTGTAGGAAAGTTATATGCAGTTACCTTTCCATTTCAGTGCTTTTAAAATAGAATATATGTAGGGTAAGACTGTAGCTAAAATTAAGGCCTAACACTTAAATTAATTCTTCCTTGGTACAATTGTATTAAAAGCAACTGGATTCTTTTATTTTAGGGCAGCTTTTTTTTTCCCCTGAAGATGCAGGAAATTAAAGCCATTACATTAGGACTATACATGGACTGCCTAATTCTTTACAGTATTGAAAACTGATATAAATCCTGGAAAGACAAGTAAAGTACTCAGAGTTAATATCACCTGCATACAGAAATCCATTTTAGCTGTTGTCACAGGCCATACACTGCTCGCGCTGTTGATGCAGGACACAGTCTCTGAATGAATGGCCCAGTCTAGAAAGTTTTGTGTGGGCAAGAGGTCCAATAAAATCCTAACTTTAAAGTGCTAAGAAATTTCCAAAATGTCTCTCACAACACAGCTAATAAATTCTGCTACAAAAGAGAGGTAATATTTGAAAAATTTGCAAGGATTACAGATGCATGTGCCAAGGAAGCACTCTGACCATGGAGCAACCTTTTAGTATATCACAGTGTTAAAATACTTTTTTATCCCATGAAACAAACAGCAGTTTATGTCACAGAGGAATAGGTATTTACGAATCTGAGTTAGAGGGTGGTGTGGTAACTTAAGCAGTGTATTGCTAAATAATTAGAAAATGTAATAGGAACACTGTCATACAACTTTTAAATAGTTAAGTGGTGTTCCTACTCACCTGAAAATTATCTACATCTAAGGAACAATATACATTTAAAGCTTTATACTAGACTTTTTTAAAATTATAATTAGTCAAGGTTTGTTATTGGCATATTTTCTACAAAGATTAGTTAGAGATGCTCTAGTTCATTTGAAAAGAAGCATGCTTAATGTTAAAAAAAATCAAGATATTTGACACTAATATTTCAGTTGGACACAGCATGCAACAATATTTAAAATAGATGCAGCAGTCTAGGTATTCCCCTGGGTTGCAGAAAGAAATGTTGGAGAGTGCCTGAAAAGTTATAATTGTGTTTAATGTTAAAAGCCCTGTCCTTCCCAATAGGTTTCTGAGATGTAGGAGAATATAGGTTTTTAAGAGGCCTTTTGATTGAACTGGAGCAAGCTCTGAGATTATAATGATGGGAGAGAGAAGAATGCAGGTACAGGGTATATTTTTAAGAGATTAATCATTGTTTTTCAGCTCAGATCATCCAAGAATTCTTCCAAACTCCTTGGTGTTCTTCCAGCGCTAATCAGAAACAGCTCCTTGGAAGTATTTTGGACTCAGAAGGTGCCTATTGAATTCTGGTTCTTCAGTCAGGCTGCAATTTAAGTGAAGGCTCATGCGTCTAAGAGGACTCTCAAAGGAGGCAAAACCAGGTTTTGCAATTACAGGTTGATTTTCCTGCCTGTGAGCCTTTCACCATCCACTTCTGGATGGAAATTCTGCTCTAAGTTCTAGTCTGTATGTTAAGCCTGAGGAAAATAAATTTCCTGTGAAGTATTGTACTCCATTGGACCCTTTGATCTTCTGGGCCCAGGCTTCTTTGGAGGGTTAGTGAAGCCAGACTACAGCTCTAAGAAGAAAAATACATACTCGGCAGTAAAAGTGCATTAGGTCCAAGCCTTCAGGTCGTTTAGACCTGTACCAGTTAAATATTCATTCATTATAATAAAGACTTCCTCCTTTGTATGAAATTTAATTTTGTCCCTGGTTTGCTTTGTCTTATTGCAGTTCTCTGCCCTGCAGCAAACATCCTGCTTTCTGATAAAAAAGTAGTTAAATGAACCCAGACCATTGTTTCACAGTTAAGCTTACATTTTTCAGAGAACGGGCCAGTATGGTATATAGGGTTATGTGTAGAAAATAAGCCAGTTATGCAGAAGATGCTGCTGCATTCACAGCAGAAGCTGGAAGGCGTCAGAAAGGACCTGTGGGAGGAGAAAGAACTGCCTGCAAGCCAGCTGATGTGAAGGCAGGAGAACCTTTCTTCCTCCTTAGTCTTCTCAGACTGTGAGGCCGGACAGCCATAAGACAGGTGTCACCAATTCGTGTTTCTCATGTTCTGTGTACATCTTTTCAGACAACTGGCATCAATTTAATCTCACCAAACATAAATGTCTCAGAGACATTTAATCTAAGCAATACATGAGCCTTTCTAGTCAAGAGAATGGTACAGCTCTATCTGGAGGATGGCTCATTCAAGTACCAGGAAAATACCTAAGAGAAGTGATACAAAGTGCCCTCAAGAAATGTCAGGGTTCCTCCACTGAGTAGGTGAAATCGGGTAAGATTAATCTCATGCCAAGAGATGTGCTGGCAGGAGTGAGGAGCGGTCGGAATGCCAGCAAGAGTCAGTAGAAGCAAGCATTTAAGACTGCTGAAAAATCAGATTGGGCCAGCAACTTCAGAATAACAGAAAATAAGTGAATAACACCATGTTTTAACTCTTATTTGTCAGTGCATAAATTCCAAACAAAGCAGTTTTAACTACTATGTTATGGTACTATGACTACTATGTATGTCACTGGAGATGAAAATATACTTAATGCAATATAGCCAGCAATCTGGTAAGCAAGTCTTTTGTATCTAATTATGTACTGCTCCTCACTTGTCCATTGAAAGCAAGAAGAACAGAGCATGTTGAAACATGCACCTTTGGGTGTACTATTAGAAACAATAGGAACAGATATGAGCTCTATAGAAATAGTAAAGCTGACATTTATTCATTCTGGTTTTAAACCTTCTTTATGCAGGACTTCTGTTTTCCCATTATTTTTCTGAGCATTTAATTTTACCTCCACCTTTTATGATGCTTTCAAGTCCTCCTTCCCAACCTTTGCCCACTATCCCATCCCTCCTCCATGCCCCGAAATGTGCTATTTGGATTGGAAGCTGTCCTGATGACTTTAGGGATTAGAAAAGCAAAAGAGAAAGTGAATTATTTTTTTAAATGCACCAATTCAACCTTTAAGAAGGGAGAGCAGCACATGGACAAGGACAGAGAAAACCAGTAACTGCTCAAACTTACCCAGAACACCGGTCCACTCAGCAGAACTGATGTGGAGATTTGTCATTCTTCCTGGCAGATACCCTGCAGTTGTTTGCAAAAGTGTTCATACTAAACAGGTGTGCACCAGTCTAGATCCCTGAACACGAGGTATTCCCAGGCTGAAAGGAATTATTTATTTTGTTAATATTGTATCTATACAGCCTTTTGAAAACATCAGGTGCTACTTAAGTATTATTACATTCAAATAATAAAAGAAATACTTGAAGCATCAAATATTTAACCCTCTCTTTCCCCAAGAAACTCACAAATACAGTACTGTTCTAATAAATCCTTAATTTTACAGATTTCCAAAAAACTGACTAACGGTAAGTTATTTGTTCAGAAAGATTTTATGGTGCTCATAAAAACTCAATTACAGTTTTAAAATAACTTGTAGTTTTTCTGTAACATGATGCTGCCATCTCAGTTCCCAGAGGGTATATTAAATTCAAGTAGCAATAACAAATCATTTAAGCAATAAATAAATAACCTGAGACTGAGTTGTTAAGAGTTAATAGTCTCCCATACACTCAATAGAGACTGAGTCTCCACTCTATTAAAGTGACCCCCGGGGCCATGGGCCAAATTGCACCCAGTTGTTTTGTGGAAGGTATTCATCCCTCACACATTCATTTCCTTCTTTATGTTGTCTCTTTTCATCAGTGAAGGCACTCTGCAGTCCCTGAGTCCAGAGAACAATTACGGTACAGTCTCAGAGAAAAGAAAGAAAACTGGGGTCATAAATATGTTAAATGGGTACGTGGGTTTAAGTGGCTTTGTAAACTAAACACGAGGGAAACCTCAGACTAATTAATGAATACGAAGCAGCATGATAGGAATGTTTTAAGGGGAAATTCAGATTACCTTCCCCCCAACTTAAAAAAAATTATTTTCTTCCCTTTCAAAAATTCATTCCAGCATGACATAACACATCCTCATGTTTTACTGAAATGATATTCAAGTAGGAGCTCATTGCAGAGACAACTGAACTGATAATTCATTCCCAAGATCTTATTGAAAAACTGAATTCTTCCCTCTACAAAGATCAGCCATTTATCATGATAGCAAAGCTATGCAAAACTGCAGGAAAATTTAGGACTTGAGCCAAGATCACTGTTTAGCTTTACATTGTGTGACAATTCCTGACCTGACCTATTACCCACCACTAAAATATACATGGATTCATTGAGTGTCAGCGGTGTCAGGATTTGGCCCTATAATAATAAGATTATGGGCCCAGAACAGTAGTCTTCATTCAGTCCTAGCAGTGGGACAAATTTTGCTCTCAGGGTCTTCTCCTGTCCTCCTGTGGGAAAACCAGCAGGAGGCAGAAGAGGGGGGAAACGATCTGCAGGCTTTCCCATATAAAACTTTTCCCTATATTTATATTAGTCCAAATTCTCGGGAATTTTGCTCCCAAGATCTACTACAGACTTCTGCTGCCAGCTTCCAGCGGTGCCTCCAGGTCCATAGCTTGCTTCACAATAACAGCTCATTTCCATGGGTAGCTTTCTGGGACACACTTTTGGAAAAAAAAACAAGGTAGAAATAAAACTAATTGTTTTAGCTGAAATGAATCTCTATCTGGGAAAAGACCAAAATATTGGGAAGTTATTTTTTGCACCAAAAATTCTGAAGAAAATTTGATATTAATGTTCCCATAGCAAATCCAATCCAGGGTGGTGTTGCCAGCAGCACGGTAGAACTTTGGTCTGAAGGTCCATATTATCTTTGCCTGTCCCAGAGTCTCCTCTTGACACTGCTCACCTGTCACGAGATTGATGCTGCCTCTGTGCCCAGCAGCTGTGCCAAATCCCAAGTTACCTTAGTGAAGTCCAAAGAGGTAACAAGATCCATGGGGCTGGCAGGTGCTCTGCAGCAGTGGGTCAGGCAAGACTCACGCTCTGTTGGCATGACAAGCAAGGACTAGATGATCTTTAAGGTCCCATCCAACCCAAACCATTCTATGATTCTGGGATTCTGTGAAATGGCTGGAGTGGAGGAGAGATGAGGTCCTGTTCCTGGTGCTGTTTGTGACTCCTTTGCTGCTTCCTCCAGCGTTTCTGTAAAACTCAGCAGTATGGCCAGGTGCTTCTTGGATGACAAGGACCATCTCCTCTGAAGGGAGATGGAGGAGCAGAAGCTAACCAGTGTCTCCACGCTGCCTTCAGGTAGACACAGTGAAGGAGCTGCAATAGGGTCCCTCTGTTGCTCAAGACACGAAGTGGTGGCTTTGCAGATTTTGGGTGCTTTTTGAAATCAATAACATGTCTTGGCTAGCAGGCACTACGGGAACATCTCTGCCTGTGAAAGGTAACTGGTGAGTATTCCCTCCTCCTCTTCAGGCAAAATGGGGCAGGTCATCTTAAGCTGCCAGTGGTTTGAGCCGCTATGGCTGACAGCCTGAGGCAGGTGTGGAAGCAGCCATGTGATCCCCGCCACCTGCAGTACTGCAGGGCAGCTGACCTCTGCCTGATAGGTGGTGGTGAGGTGCTCATGAGGCACTACTCTGACCCTGCTGGACCTTAAAGACCAGGACTGCTCAGGCCTTGAGTCTTTGTTCTTCCCCTAACTCCATAGGATCTGTAGGCTGCACAAACTGCTCCTTAGCATGGAAAGTTTCAAACTCCATTAAGAATATTTCAGAAGGCTACAAATGAGCACAAGAGAAGCTTACTATATATGTCATTATTGCTGAAATTTGTTTTAATTAATATATATGTTTACTGTTTTGTTTTGGTTATAATCGTCCACTTTCTTTTGTTCCTAGTTCTCCAGATCAGGCTACTTAACAGATTTAATCAAGTCAGCTTTTAGTCAATTGTAAATTCCTGAAATGCAGAGACTAGGTGGCTGCTGGTGGTGTCCCAGAAACCTACCCACACTGCTCCTTATGTTACGCACCAGGTCCAGAGTGTTTTCCGTAGAAAAGTTCCTGGTCCCACACAATTTATGTCAAGGAGAGCTTTTTTAGTTGAGTTCAAAGGAGAGAAGTTTGAAACCCCAGAAGGATGACAAAGCTTCAGTCACTGCTCCTGCTAGGCATAGAGGAGAAAACCTTTCAACAAGCTCTTATTCCAGTGTTTCAGAATATCTATTTTTAATTTCTCAGTTTAAAAGTGCTGTTGAAAATCAGCTATAGCATAGAAAGAGGAGCAATGACAAAATTAAACCTGTGCAGTTAGCCCTTAATACTTTGAATACATTATTGACATAGTTACACAGAAATGTATTTATAGTGTTTGTTCACCAGCAGTCAAAATATCCCCAAGTCAAAGCTTTCCACTAAAGGCGGAAAAGAAAGAAGTTTTCAGAAAGAAGTAAGTGAGCTGGTTAAACTCTTTGCCAAGAAAAGACCATTTTCTTTCTGTCCACTTGGCCAGCTTCTCAGCTGACAATCCACCATTGTCTTCAATGCAGTGACACTGATCTATGCCAGCTTTTCAGCTAATGGATAGTTCACAGGCCACTTCTGGTTTTTGTCAAGTGTAGTCAAGGTTTGTAAGTATTTTCAGCTTTTTTTTTGTAAACTTTTTTCTAAGTCTTTTACTTGCTGTCCTATCAGCTCACTGATCTACTAAGCTTAAATTATCTAAGCAAGAGAAGAAAGAGTAATTTGCTTCCTATAGATGAACTTAGAGGGGAATTAATACAAAAGGACTAAAATGACCAGAAAAATTTCGAGATCAAAAGCCGCTTTCCAGACACCAGTATGTAACAAGTGACACCACTCCATGTACAGGACAGAAACAAAGGCAGTGCTTTCATTTGGCCATCTTTTTCATAGTTATTATTTATTTATTTATTTAGACTATTCATTCAGCTTGAGGACTGAGCATGGGCTAAGAAAGGAATTTAGGATTTCAGCCACCCTCCCAAACAGCAGCAAAACTATAAATAGTGTTCGGTCTTTTATCCTTTGAACACTCCGAAGGCCCTTGTAGTCAGCGGAAGTGTTAAGCATGCCAAAGGAGCCCAGAGTGGGGCCTTTAATGAATGGACTTTGTTGTGCTTGGTGATTACACAGGTAGATGGTGACAAGGCAGACAGTGTCCAGTCCTAACAGCAGTCCTTGTGTTTGGGAGATGATCCTTTCAAACCCTCTGTTCTGCTCCATCTGATCCTTCTGTGCTCCTCCTAGATGGGGTGGATGGGAACAAAACTACATCCCCTTCCTTTCTGCCTTCAGCAAGGTGGCGGGCAAGATGCAGACTAGAATGGGCATTTCTATCCTACACCAGCAAGCATGCTGCCAACAAGGCTGAGTGAGACCTTGCGACCATTCCTGTTCACCTAGTGCCTCCCTGTTCCAGCTCCCAGCATGTGGCTATGCTTTGAAACCATGCAAGCACTATAACATTTTAATACTTTCTTTTTTAATTATAAAGAGAGAAAGACTATTTAAATTCAGCCTCTCTAAACTTCTCAATTCAAGCCAAATAGAACACTTGGTGTTATCTTGACAGGTTTTCCACTTTGGTAGCATTTCAAGGAAATGTGGAAATGAGAAAAATTTTGCAATAAACCTGTCTCTTTC